>NC_041385.1:195600558-195604281 GCF_002162155.2 Triticum dicoccoides | reverse complement strand
GGTAGTCCGTGACTTCCCGGATGTCTTCCCAGAGGAATTGCCAGGTGTTCCACCTGACAGGGATGTTGAGTTCGTAATAGACCTCATTCCAGGAACTGTTCCGATTGCTAGAAGACCCTATAAGATGGCACCACTAGAACTAGCCGAGCTTAAGAAACAACTCGATGAGTCCTTGAAAAAGGGTTTCATCCGACCTAGTTCATCTCCGTGGGCTTGCCCCGTCCTCTTCGTCAAGAAGAAGGATGGTACAGACCGGATGGTTGTAGATTATCGACCTGTCAATTTGGTCACAATCAAGAACAAATATCCGCTCCCCAGGATCAACGACCTGTATGATCGCTCGCTGGATCCTCAGTCTTCTCCAAGATGGATTTGAGGTTGGGCTACCATCAAATCAAAATCAGAAACGGGGACATCCCTAAAACGGCCTTTGTTACTCGTTATGGGCAATACGAGTACACCGTCATGTCCTTCGGATTAACCAACGCTCCAACCACCTTTTCTCGGTTAATGAACTCAATCTTCATGGAGTATTTGGATAAATTCGTCGTAGTTTATCTCGATGATATACTCATCTACTCTAAGAACGAGGAAGAACATGCCGAACATCTAAGGCTAGTGTTGAAGAAACTTCGAGAGCATCGCCTTTATGCCAAGTTTTCCAAATGTGAATTTTGGTTGTCAGAAGTGACCTATCTGGGTCATGTAATATCTGGTAAAGGTATTGCTGTTAACCCTGAGCGAGTTCAAGCTATCCTTAATTGGACTCCACCTGAATCGGTCAAGCAATTTCGGAGTTTTCTGGGCTTAGCGAGCTATTGTCGTCGCTTTGTCGAGAACTTCTCCAAAGTTGCCAAACCTCTAACCGAACTCCTCAAGAAAGATAAGAAGTTCGAATGGACTCCACAATGTGAGCACAGCTTTCAGGAACTGAAAAGACGCCTGACTTCTGCTCCCGTACTGGTACCGCCAGACTTCTCCAAGGACTTTGTTATCTACTGCGACGCCTCGCGACAAGGACTAGGTTGCATTCTCATGCAAGATCGACACGTAATTGCCTACGCTTCACGGCAATTGCACCCACATGAGGAGAATTATCCTACTCATAATCTAGAGCTTGCAGCCGTAGTCTATGCACTCAAGACCTGGCGACGTTACCTCCTCGGTAACCGTTGCGAGATATTCACTGATCACCAAAGTCTGAAGTACATTTTCACCCAACCGGATTTGAATCTCAGGCAAAGACGTTGGGTTGAGTTGATCACAGACTTCGACTTAGGAATAACCTACACCCCAGGGAAAGCCAACGTCATGGCTGATGCGCTAAGTCGTAAATCTTATTGTAACAACCTGATGTTACGACAAAGTCAACCGCTTCTCCATGAGGAATTTCGGAAGCTTAACCTTCACATTGTTCCTCAAGGTTTTCTTTCCACCTTGGTGGCAAAACCTACCCTTACGGATCAGATCATCAAAGCACAGAAGGTAGATCCGGGAATCTCCCGCATCAAGAGAAACATCAAGAAAGGAATTGCGAATTGTTTCTCCATTAATGATCAAGGGGTCGTATACTTCGGGAATCGACTAGTGGTTCCCAAAGTGCGAAACCTGAGGCGATTGATCCTTAAGGAAGCTCATGAATCTCCTCTCACCATTCATCCCGGTAGTACTAAGATGTATCAGGACCTACGCCAGAGGTTCTGGTGGACTAGGATGAAGAGAGAAATTGCTCAGTATATTGCTAATTGCGACGTTTGTCGTCGTGTAAAAGCAGAGCATCAACGGCCTGCTGGCACCCTTCAACCCTTAGCTATTCCTGAATGGAAATGGGATAAAATTGGTATGGATTTCATTACCGGTTTTCCCAGGACCAAGAGAGGGAATAATGCTATTTTCGTCGTTGTCGATCGTCTTTCCAACGTAGCCCATTTCCTACCTGTTCGTGAGAGTATAACCGCTAGTCAGCTGGCGGACTTATACATCGCCCGGATAGTGTCTCTCCATGGTGTTCCTTTGGAAATTAACTCGGATCGAGGAAGTATTTTCACCTCTCGATTTTGGGAAAGTTTCCAAAATGCTATGGGAACCCGTCTCTCCTTTAGCACCGCTTTCCACCCTCAGTCGAGTGGTCAAGTGGAACGCGTCAACCAGATTCTAGAAGACATGCTTCGAGCCTCTGTTATCTCATTCGGAATGGATTGGGAGAAGTGCCTTCCATTTGCCGAATTCGCTTACAACAACAGCTATCAATCTAGCTTGGGTAAAGCCCCTTTTGAAGTTCTCTATGGACGACGGTGTCGAACACCCCTTAACTGGTCAGAGACCGGGGAAAGACAATTCTTTGGCCCGGATATGATTCAGGAAGCAGAAGAGCAAGTTCGCATCGTTCATGAAAAGTTGAAAACAGCCCAATCTCGTCAAAAGAGTCAATATGACCGAAAACATAAGGCTATGACTTTCGAGGTTGACGAGAAGGCTTATCTTCGGGTTACCCCTCTGAAGGGAACCCATCGTTTCGGTATCAAAGGCAAATTGGCTCCTCGTTACATTGGACCTTTTCGCATTCTCGCTAAACGAGGAGAAGTTGCCTACCAGTTGGAACTACCTCCGCACCTCTCCAGAGTCCACGATGTCTTCCACGTTTCCCAACTCAGGCGATGCTTCTCGGATCCTATCCGTGGAGTGGACCACGAAACGCTTGATCTCCAAGATAATCTTACATATCGAGAGTACCCCATTCGTATCCTCGATCAGGCCGAGCGTACCACTCGACGTCATAATATCAAGTTTCTCAAAGTACAATGGTCGCACCATTCTGAGGATGAAGCAACTTGGGAAAGGGAGGATCGTCTTCGACTTGAGTATCCCGCCTTCTTTCCGGAGGAACCCAAATCTCGGGATGAGATTCTTTTGAGTGGGGGTGAGTTGTCACATCCTAGTTAGCCATGCATTAGAGTGTTGCATCATGTTTACTCTTTCATCAGAAACCTGAAATGGGGATGACAGAACCCCCAGTCCCCTCTGAAACCAATTAGGGTTTACTAAAAACTTTTTCAATGAACCTGAAATGCCCTTCTAAAATGCCCATCATTTTTGTCTTGGTTCAGAACCTCTGCCAAAAGTGGTGCACATTTTCCTAGGCCATCCTAGGGTTTTTGATTTAAATCATAAGTATTTGAATTTGGGCATTTAAAATTATATAAAATATTTAAATGCTCAAATAACTCCAAACTAAAATGTTTCATGTTGGAAATAATCCAATTTTGGACCAGGAGTAGTTTGGTGATTTTTGGAGTTGCCTAAGTATTTTATTAAATTCAACAAAGTTGCAGAAGTATTAAAAAACAGAAAACAGAAAGAAAATAGAAAAGGCTTACCTGGCGCCCAGCACCCGGCCCACCTGCCGGCCCAGCCCAGCACCGCGCCAGCGAGCTGCTTGCCGGCCAGGCAGGCAGGTAGGTGCTCGACGGCGAGCACCGCTTGGGTGCCACGCACCTGCTCGCCGCCTCGCCGCCTCGCCGCCTCCCTCGCCCGGCTAACACCGTGAATCGGCCTCCCTCTCTCCCCCGAACCCCCCAGACACCCCCTCTCCTCTCCAGCTCCTCCCCCTCGCACGCCCCAGCCATGGCCGACGCCATCGCCGCCACCCCCTCGCCGTAGCCACGCCCTCCGTCCACCCCACGCCGTGCCACCGTGTCCAGGAGCTCCCCCGCCGTCCACTTC
>NC_041385.1:195599310-195600548 GCF_002162155.2 Triticum dicoccoides | reverse complement strand
CGTGCCACCGTGTCCAGGAGCTCCGCCGCCGTCCACTTCATCGAGCTAGCCGAGCCCCGTGTGCTCGTGCGGCCCGAGACCACCGCACCGACCTCGCCCGAGCTCGCCGTCGCCGGAGATCCCCTTCAACGCCGTCGCCGCCTCAGCTCGTCCCCGACCCCGCCGGTGGCCTCTACGGGAGCGCTGTGAGCCTAGCTACTCCTCCGACCCTCCCTCTCTCATTCCCGAGCCGTGTAGCCACCGCACGAGGATCACACGCCCGCACCGCCGCGGATCTCGTCGCCGACGTGCTTCCGGCCACCCTCCGGCCACAAGCTGGTGTCCATCTTACTCACCGAGTCCCGCAGCACCTAGCTAGCCACTCCCCGAGCCTCACCGACCCCTCTAGCACCAAGTTCATCTTCGGCCGAACCCCGATGGCCGCCAAAGTCGCCGCCGGCGCCAACTCCGGCCACCCCGACCCCAACGGACTCCACCAAGAGCTGCGGCTTGTCCTCAGCTCCACTCCGGTGGTCTCCGCGACCCATTTGGTGGCCGAAATGGCCAAAACCACTCCCGCCGCCGCGTCGGGCTTGCCGGCGGCTAAACGCCGGCGCCGCTGGCATTGACTTTGACCACGGGTGGGCCCTGGTTGACTCCCCTGAGTCAATGACAAGTGGGGCCCAGCCCTGTTAATTAAACAGGTTTAGTTTTAATTAAACTTTAATTAAAATAATCACCCTGACATGCGGGACCCACTGTCAGGTTTGACCCTGACGTGTTCCGTTGACTTGCTGACGTCACACTGACGTCAGGCTGATGCAATAATGATTTTCTGGAATTATTCTAATATAGGAAATTCCAGAATATAATTTAAACTTCAAAAATTCATAACTTTTATTCTGTAACTCCAAATCAGACAAATTATATATGAAAAATGATCAGAAAAATCCAATCTATCCATCTGTACTATTTTCATGCATGACTAAACAAGTTAACTTGATGTTTAATGCAGAACAAGGAAAAACACTTTAAAGGGCCATGTTTGAGTTTGAAATTTGAATCTTTGATTCAAATTGGTTCAAACCCTTCTGGTCTTAGTTGCATTAGCCCAACACACTCATATTGCTATGTTTCATGCATGCATCATATTGTTGCACATTGTTTGGTGATGGTTGTATATCGGTGTTCTTGCGGCAGGATCTGCCTCCGAGGAGTACCGTGATTACCCTAACGAAGAACCGTATCAGTGCATCGAA
>NC_041385.1:195597105-195599168 GCF_002162155.2 Triticum dicoccoides | reverse complement strand
GGAAGCTTAACCTTCACATTGTTCCTCAAGGTTTTCTTTCCACCTTGGTGGCAAAACCTACCCTTACGGATCAGATCATCAAAGCACAGAAGGTAGATCCGGGAATCTCCCGCATCAAGAGAAACATCAAGAAAGGAATTGCGAATTGTTTCTCCATTAATGATCAAGGGGTCGTATACTTCGGGAATCGACTAGTGGTTCCCAAAGTGCGAAACCTGAGGCGATTGATCCTTAAGGAAGCTCATGAATCTCCTCTCACCATTCATCCCGGTAGTACTAAGATGTATCAGGACCTACGCCAGAGGTTCTGGTGGACTAGGATGAAGAGAGAAATTGCTCAGTATATTGCTAATTGCGACGTTTGTCGTCGTGTAAAAGCAGAGCATCAACGGCCTGCTGGCACCCTTCAACCCTTAGCTATTCCTGAATGGAAATGGGATAAAATTGGTATGGATTTCATTACTGGTTTTCCCAGGACCAAGAGAGGGAATAATGCTATTTTCGTCGTTGTCGATCGTCTTTCCAACGTAGCCCATTTCCTACCTGTTCGTGAGAGTATAACCGCTAGTCAGCTGGCGGACTTATACATCTCCCGGATAGTGTCTCTCCATGGTGTTCCTTTGGAAATTAACTCGGATCGAGGAAGTATTTTCACCTCTCGATTTTGGGAAAGTTTCCAAAATGCTATGGGAACCCGTCTCTCCTTTAGCACCGCTTTCCACCCTCAGTCGAGTGGTCAAGTGGAACGCGTCAACCAGATTCTAGAAGACATGCTTCGAGCCTCTGTTATCTCATTCGAAATGGATTGGGAGAAGTGCCTTCCATTTGCCGAATTCGCTTACAACAACAGCTATCAATCTAGCTTGGGTAAAGCCCCTTTTGAAGTTCTCTATGGACGACGGTGTCGAACACCCCTTAACTGGTCAGAAACCGGGGAAAGACAATTCTTTGGCCCGGATATGATTCAGGAAGCAGAAGAACAAGTTCGCATCGTTCGTGAAAAGTTGAAAACAGCCCAATCCCGTCAAAAGAGTCAATATGACCGAAAACATAAGGCTATGACTTTCGAGGTTGACGAGAAGGCTTACCTTCGGGTTACCCCTCTAAAGGGAACCCATCGTTTCGGTATCAAAGGCAAATTGGCTCCTCGTTACATTGGACCTTTTCGCATTCTCGCCAAACGAGGAGAAGTTGCCTACCAATTGGAACTACCTCCGCACCTCTCCAGAGTCCACGATGTCTTCCACGTTTCTCAACTCAGGCGTTGCTTCTCGGATCCTATCCGTGGAGTGGACCACGAAACACTTGATCTCCAAGATAATCTTACATATCGAGAGTACCCCATTCGTATCCTCGATCAGGCCGAGCGTACCACTCGACGTCATAATATCAAGTTTCTCAAAGTACAATGGTCGCACCATTCTGAGGATGAAGCAACTTGGGAAAGGGAGGATCGTCTTCGACTCGAGTATCCCGCCTTCTTCCCGGAGGAACCCAAATCTCGGGACGAGATTCTTTTGAGTGGGGGTGAGTTGTCACATCCTAGTTAGCCATGCATTAGAGTGTTGCATCATGTTTACTCTTTCATCAGAAACCTGAAATGGGGATGACAGAACCCCCAGTCCCCTCTGAAACCAATTAGGGTTTACTAAAAACTTTTTCAATGAACCTGAAATGCCCTTCTAAAATGCCCATCATTTTTGTCTTGGTTCAGAACCTCTGCCAAAAGTGGTGCACATTTTCCTAGGCCATCCTAGGGTTTTTGATTTAAATCATAAGTATTTGAATTTGGGCATTTAAAATTATATAAAATATTTAAATGCTCAAATAACTCCAAACTAAAATGTTTCATGTTGGAAATAATCCAATTTTGGACCAGGAGTAGTTTGGTGATTTTTGGAGTTGCCTAAGTATTTTATTAAATTCAACAAAGTTGCAGAAGTATTAAAAAACAGAAAACAGAAAGAAAATAGAAAAGGCTTACCTGGCGCCCAGCACCCGGCCCACCTGCCGGCCCAGCCCAGCACCGCGCCAGCGAGCTGCTTGCCGGCCAGGCAGGCAGG
>NC_041385.1:195566656-195594593 GCF_002162155.2 Triticum dicoccoides | reverse complement strand
GAGGATGGCTCTTCCGTAGGGAGACGGAGGTGGATCCTCGGTAGTGTATTGAAGTGGTGAGTAATGGACTCGTGTGCGCAAAACCATTTCAAGTTGGAGTCTCGTAGGTTAGCCTAGCCAAGAGTCAAAGCTGGCTTGCTGCAATAACTCCACCAACCCTTCTTGATAATATGCATGTATGTAGGTTCTGATGTAAGTCTTGCTGAGTACCTTTGTACTCATGTTGCTATAATTTACATTTTACAGAAGACGCTGCAACCCCTTCTGATGGGTTCTACGTAGACGTTGACATCAACGAGTAGGCTAAAGGCCCAGGTGGTGATCCTGAGCTTGTGAAGGACCACGTAGTATAGCTAGGCTTTCCAAGCCTCTTTTATTTTACTAGTTGTCTGTACTCAGACAAGTTACTTCCGCTGCTGGTTTGTATGACTGTATGACTTGAATGCTGGGTCGTGAGACCCATACCTTTGTGTATGTTATGTATGGCTCCCTGAGCCTTAAATAAAGTACTTGTGTCGTAGAGTCATGTTGTGATGCTTCGTTGTATTTGCACATATCGAGCATATTGTGTGTATGATTGAAATGCTTGGTATGTGTGGGATCTGACTATCTAGTTGTTTATATTTAGTAGCCTCTCTTACCGGGAAATGTCTCCTAGTGTTACCGCTGAGCCATGGTAGCTTGCTACTGCTCTGGAACACTTAGGCTGGCCGGCATGTGTCCTTCTTCGTTCCTGTGTCTGTCCCTTCGGGGAAATGTCACGCATTGAGTACCGGAGTCCTGTTAGCCCGCTACAGCCCGGTTTACCGGAGTCCTGCTAGCCCAGTGCTACAGCCCGGACCCACTTGCTGATGACCGACATGTTCGAAGTTGGGTCATGGATGCCTGTCCCTGTAAGTCTGTGCCACTTTGGGTTTACGACTAGTCATGTCAGCCCGGGCTCCTTATCATATGGATGCTAGCGACACTATCATATACGTGAGCCAAAAGGCGCAAACGGTCCCGGGCAAAGGTAAGGCGAAACCCGT
Source organism: Triticum dicoccoides (assembly GCF_002162155.2). NCBI lineage: Eukaryota > Viridiplantae > Streptophyta > Magnoliopsida > Poales > Poaceae > Triticum > Triticum dicoccoides. The sequence goes on along the minus strand of NC_041385.1, from coordinate 195,593,565 downwards.
GGGGATACCGTGCGTGAGGCCCCAAAGTGATATGAGGTGTTACCGGCTAGATCGATGTGACATCGAGTCGGGGTCCTGACACCTGCAAGCTTAAATCATCCACAAACTTCATCCAAATAGATTAGGTGTAAATCGGGATGCAATGTTCCATCTCCTGTAAAGGGATTAGCTAGCAGTTTCACTATCATACCCAAAGGAATTTCAAAGTAAACATTTTCAGTAGGTTCAGTAGGTTGAAGAGCAACTCTTGGCTCTACTGGTCAGGGTGAACATACCCCGAACAAGCCCCTCAAAGGATTATGTTCTATAGTAACAAGTGACAGTAAATTTCAGCACACTATATAAAATTTTCCTTATCTAGTTCCACTTACCAAAGGCGCTTCACTCCCCAGCAACGGTGCCAGAAAAGAGTCTTGATGACCCACAAGTGTAGGGGATCTATCATAGTCCTTTCGATTAGTAAGAGTGTCGAACCCAACAAGGAGCAGAAGGAAATGACAAGCGATTTTCAGTAAGGTATTCTTTGCAAGCACTGAAATTCTCGGTAACAGATAGTTTTGTGATAAGGTAATTCCTAACGGGTAACAAGTAACAAAAGTAAATAAGGTGCAGCAAGATGTCCCAATCCATTTTGTAGCAAAATACAAGCCTGGACAAATTCCTATGTGGAGGAAAGCGCTCCCGAGGACACATGGGAATTATCGTCAAGCTAGTTTTCATCACGCTCATATGATTCGCGTTCGTTACTTTGATAATTTGATATGTGGGTGGACCAGTGCTTGGGTACTACCCTTTCTTGGACAAGCATCCCACTTATGATTAACCCCTATTGCAAGCATCCACAATGACGAAAGAAGTATTAAGGTAAACCTAACCATAGCATGAAACATATGGATCCAAATCAGCCCCTTACGAAGGAACGCATAAACTAGGGTTTAAGCTTCTGTCACTCTAGCAACCCATCATCTACTTATTACTTCCCAATGCCTTCCTATAGGCCCAAACAATGGTGAAGTTTCATGTAGTCGACGCTCACATAACACCACTAGAGGAAAGACAACATACATCTCATCAAAATATGAACGAATACCAAATTCACATGACTACTTATAGGAAGACTTCTCCCATGTCCTCAGGAACAAACGTAAATACTCACAAATCATATTCATGTTCATAATCAGAGGGGTATAAATATGCATAAAGGATCTGAACATATGATCTTCCACCAAATAAACCAACTACACTACAAAAAGTACACTTCCGTGATGATACGTGTTTGTCACAGTAGGTCGCGTTTTTTGTCATGTCTGTACATCCATGACGATTTTATGACAAAATCAAGATAGTCATACCTGTGCTGTCATAGAAGTGTTCCATGATAGTACCAAAATTATCATCACGGAAGTGTCCACTTCCATGACGATAAATCGCGTGTCACAGAAGTGCTTTCGTCAAGGGTGACCGACACGTCGCATCCACCGTAACAGAACGCCGTTAAGCTATCGGGTCCGGTTTTGGATCCGATAACCCGTTAACAGCCCAGACCAATGGGGATTTTCCACATGTAAAATCATCATTGGCTGGAGGAAACACGTGTCAGCTCCGCGTTGGCACAGGTGTCACTCATCCAATGGGCGAGACACGCCTATGATATGTTGACACGTGGACCGGCCCATAAAGGTTAAATGGGCCAGCCCAACTAAAGGCCCGCAAGATTTTGCGGTCCATAATGGGCCGTCCCAGCTAAAGGCCCATGAGATTTTGCGGACCATAATGTGCTGGCCTAGCTAAAGGCCCACAAGATTTTGTGGGACATAATGGGCCGGCCCAGGTAAAGGCCCACAAGATTTAGCGGACCATAATGGGCCGGCCCAGCTAAAGGCCCACAAGATATTGCAGACCATAATGGGCCGGCCCTGCTAAAGGCCCACAAGATTTAGCAGACCACAATGGGCCGGCCCAGCTAAAGGCCCACAAGATTTTGCAGACCATAATGGGCCCGTCCAGCTAAAGGCCCAACATTTTCTGTTAAACCGGCCCATCAACGGCCTATCCTAAACTTGTCATCATCGCGGCCCATGGTCACTTCTGGTCTGTTAATAGTCCGCTAAGTAATTGGGCCTAATTACGGCCCGATGTATTTCGGGCATGTTAAAGGTCCTGCTTCATTTGGGCCCATTTATAGGCCATCAAAACTTTCGGCCCATAAACGACCGTGAAGGATTTGGGTCATATTCGGCCATGTCTGACATTTGTCCTGTTAGAGGCCCACTATAGATTTGGGCCACTTTCGGCCCGTTGTCATTTTTGGCCTGTTAACGTCGGACGAAAACCATGGGCCATATGTGGCCCAACGTCATATCGGGCCCATTAACGACCCATATAAAAATGACGATAATCTAGCCCGACCGATGTTCCGACTTGTTAAAGGCCCGTGTATTAGGTCGGCGCATTTACGGCCCGTCCGAATTTCGGCCTGTCAAAGATCCGCATCGTAAATGGGCCACCATTTCGGCCTGCTAAGACCAGTGGGTTATTTGGCACAATCAGGGACCAATCTCACTTTCGGTCTATTAAAGGCCCATGTTTTTTATGGGCTCGAGATATTTACACCTGTAAACGGCCTATTTTTAATGAGGGTCCAAATTATGTTTAGGCATGTTAAAGGCCCACTATGGGCACAGGCCTACCAGAAAAATATGAAAGCTTATGCTGATTTAGGCCCAGATATTTTTAGTGGGCTACATGCCAATTTTGGCCCGTAATCGTTTTTAGCCCTGTTGGAATGGGCCCGATGAATGTTGGCATGTTGGGCTCCTACGAAGCTTTCGGCCAAATACATTACTAAGATAAACCTACACTATAAAAAAATAGCATCGTAATTACTACAGCCTATGGCAGCATCATAAATGTTGTACCATAACAAAATAAATTCCAACCATACAACAAAAGGCCTGTTGGCATAAAGTTTACAGTCCTTCCAAATAAAAGCACCATCAGATGTATAGAAGCACAGATCATTTGACCTGAGTGCTAATGTTTCAGGATGTAGAATCTGATGGAGCAGCACGATCTTCACCTTTTTTCCGCCATTGCTCTTGAACAACGAAGCGAATGTCTGATAGTCTGGTTTCAAAACCATTCATATCTTGACGACATTTGTCAACCACTATTCTTGTTTCCGAAATGGCGTCCATTAGGTATTGGACTTGTGTCTGGAGCACAGATATATCACTCTGTCTAGCAAGAAAATTTTGTTCAGTAGGCGATTTGGACGAGGTTACCTTGACAACCAACCCAGAATTATGCAGGAAGGTGCTTTTTGCACTGTTAGTGGAGAGATACTGATGCACTGCAGCAAGAGGTGACATTGTGCCTGTGGTAGCCTCGTCACCTTCAGGTGGTTGTGGCTGTTCAATCATTTGTTCCATAGCTTCCAGAAAGTTTAAACTTGTATATTAGTGTACCAGATAAGTTACTAATGAGAAAAAACAAACAAAATAGGTTAAACATTTGTACATAACTTATTTTGGTAAACTACTATGATACATTAGCATGTATTGTAGTGCCAACTACATAATAAAATCACTTTCGGAACATATGTCCATGTAGCATGCCTACTGTATTGTCTATTTCCTCACATTCGTTGACATCTAAGGATAAAGAGACATGGTTTAAAGTAGGATGAACATAGTATGACATCATTCATATCATGGGCAAACAGATATAAAACAAACAGGCTATTTTATCACTGTGTGCGCACGTGAACATAACAATTAGATTACAGATCAAGACCAAAAGAATATCCTTCATCTCTTTTAAACCATGTAAGGTGAAATGATACGTTAAGACAACTATGTATCAAATTGAACAGAGTCACTGACATTGGCTGCAAACCAAGTAGTTAAATGAACACATCACAGTACCAATCAGTTCAAAGGCAGGAGGAGTAAGGACTTACAACAGCGGCTTGAACTGGTGTGCTCATGCCCTTCATCTTGCTAGTGTGGCAATCCTTAAAGATTTGCACTGCATTCGGTTCAGGTTCTTTTTGGTCCGCACGGGCTTTCCTCTGTATTTGGAACAAGTCAATATAGATATCATAATATGGCACAAAAAAAAGAAGGAAGTAGCAGCTATTTACAAGAGCCTCGCAGTGTGCAATATAGCTACGAGATCCTGTTGTCTGTTGGAATTTCACTTTAGAACGGTTGGTTTTGTTCTTCAAACAGTTAGCCTAGAAGAACATACACTTGTAAGGCACATACATAAATACAAGTTCAATATGTGGTCTGATCAAATATATATAGCCTACCTGATACTTTGGATCAGACCAGTGTTTAGCGAGGGTTGTCCAGTCTTCATCTGTAATATATTCCACTGGAGATGTTTGGGCGATTTCATTGTTAGCCTTGCCTTCAAAGTGAGATTTTCTAAGGTGGTACCGATATTGTCGCAGAGCAGACTGAAAAACATGAGTGCATGCTTGTTTAGTTGCATCATCTTTCGGATCCAACTTGAACCTCATCTGTTGAAAAAAGAATGTGAGTCTTATTAGGAGGAAGCTAGAAAGTATGGGACAGAGCAAGACAATATTACTAATTGCGAAGAATAACATTACTTACGGATAAATGGTCAAGGAAGGTGTTAAACTGGGTATTGTCTTTCTCATTCCTGTACTGGATTCACGTTGGGAGGATACATTCATGACACCTAACGGCAACGGCTGCCTCTGATACTAACTTGGCTGACTCTGTAGCATCATGTGGCCTTTTTAAACCTGCCACAAAATGGATCTCCATTCTTCCTCCTTTAGATTTTGTTAATCTGTCAAGCATTATCCCTGATGTCTGTTTCCGCTTGCGCCGTGGTGCTAGGTCAACAACGAATATGGAAAGTGTTAGTGTACATCAAACTGTGAGAGTACATATAAAGGAGCATGCAACTGCAACATGACTCGGTAAGGTACCGTCTTGGTGTTGATGCTCATGAGGTTCATCTGATTTTGCCAAGTCCTGTTGTGTCAGCAGTGCTTCAGAAGTAGTGTTAGGTGTGAAGGCAGCTTGGGAACTGGCCAGTTCTGGAGCAAACGAATGAGTAACTCATTGAGATGCTCGTACAGTTGAAGCGGATGCTGCAGCTAGTGGAGTAGGTGATACTGTGTTTGTAGCTTTAGCCGATGGACTTGCACCTTCTACTGCACTATAAGTACCAGCAGAATCTCGACGGCAGATCCTTTTCCGTTTCACCCGACGAGTAAGAACACTCCCTACTATATTATTTTCCTTGCTCTTTTTTGACTTTGCCATGTCAAGCCGTACCCACAACACAAAAGAATAAAATTGCTCTTCAGAACTCATTGATGCATGGTACAGACAAGCAATACTTTGATGTAAGACAACTGTATGAGGATGGAATATGTAAGAAAAACAGGACGACATGACATATTCACAGCTACGATGTGCAAACTAAGCAGAAGGATTTTCAAGAAAATAGAAGTAAGTCAAGCTAGACACCATATGAAAGATGCAACCAATATTACTCTGCCAAGTTAAAAGTGTCTTGTCATCAGTGGCAATTCGAAAAACTAGAAGCAATACAACATAGAAATCAATGCAAGATGCAACCACTATCAAACTGCCATGTTAAAAGCGTCCAATCATGAGTGACTGATGCGGGATACACAACAGCAGTACTTTGATGTAAGAACAATGTATGATAAATAGATGCAGTGTATTATAGACACAGAAAGCCATGTCATATGCACATGTATAACGTATAAACTCAGCAGGTGCAATTTAATCAAAATAGAAGAAATACAGGCTAGACAACATATGCAACATGAAACCAATTATCACACTATCAACTTAGAGCAAGCACCTGCGATGGTGGAGTAGGGAGATGAACTCATCATGTAGACTTGGGACTTCAACTTCATTAGCAGTAGTAGTGGCAAATCTAGAGAGTCTCTGTTTGCATCGGTGCGGAGGACCACCAACATCCCCTAACTTACTCTTTTCCTTCCTATTTTCTGATATTGCCTTATGAAGTCAAAACCACAAGAAGATGAATAAAATTAGCTCTGCATAACTGGTTGATGCATGATACAGATGAACACTACTTTGATGTAGGGCAATTGCAGGATAGGAGGATGGAATATATATAAAAAAAGACAGAATTTCATATTCACACGTACGATAGGAAGATGGAATATGTATGAAAAAACAGTAAGCGAAAGGCATTTCAACAAAATTAGAAGAAATAAAAGCTAGGCACCATATGAACATGCAACCAATATCACTCTATCAGGTAAAAAGTGTCTCGCTGTAAGTGCCATTTCAAGAAATTAGAAGCAGTACAAGCTAGAAGACAATGCAAGATGCAACCTACATCACAGTCCCAAGTTAAATGTGTCTTATGGGTAAGTGACCGTAGCAGGTATAAGTTGTAAGCTATGCAGATGCAATTCAAGATAATCAGAAGCAATACAAACTAGACATCATACAAAAAACGCAACCACATATAACAGTTCCAAGTAAGAGCAAGCACCTGTGATGGTGGAGTAGGGGAGATGTGCTCATCATGTACACGTATGTTCTAGAAACAGGAACACGTATCATATTCACAGGCATTATGTGTAAAGTAAGCATATGCAATTCAAGTTAGAAGCAATACAAGCTAGACATCATATGCAACATGCAACCACATATAATAGTGCCAAGTTAGAGCAAGCACATGTGATGGTGGAGTAGGGGAGATGTGCTCATCATCTACACAGCTACATTGACTGTCCAGCCTTGTGTTGTCTTGCAAATCTTGTTGGGATGATGGCGGAGTAGAATCTGTAGAGACCCCCTGTTTGAGTTGCTCCGAAGGACCACCATCATCCACTGCCGGACTAATTTCCTTCAGCTGTAATGATTTTGCATTGTGAAGTCAAACTGATAAGAAAAAGGAATAAAATTCGCTCTTCAGAACTCATTCATGCATGATACTGACGAACACTACTCGGATGAAAGGCAAACACATGATGCGAGGATGGAATATGTATGAAAAACAGGATGGCATGACATATTCACACCTATGATGTGGTAACTAAGCAGAAGGCATTTCAACAAATTAGAAGCAATGCAAGCTACACACCATATGAAAGATGCAACCAATATCACTCTGCCAAGTTCAAACTATATGGCGTTTCAACAAATTAGAAGTAGTACATGCTAGAAATCATATGCAAGACATAACCAATATCACAGTGGCGACTTAAAGGTGCCTTATCATAAGTGACTGATGCGGGATATGCAAGAACAGTAGTCTGATGTAGAAACATGAACACATGTCATATTCACAGGCATTATGTGTAAAGTAAGCAGAGGCAATTCAAAGAAATTAGAAGCAATACAAGCTAGACATCATACGCAACATGCAACCACATATAATAGTGCCAAGTTAGAGCAAGCACCTGTGATGGTGAAGTAGGGGAGATGTGATCATCATCTAGACAGCTAGATTGACTGTCTAGCCTTGCGTTGTGTTGCGAATCTTGTTGGGAGGATGGCGAAGTAGAATATGTAGAGAACCCCCGTTTCAGTTGCTCGGAAGGACCACCATCATCCAATGCCTTGCCAATTTCCTTCAGCTTTATTGATTTTGCATTGTGAGGTCATACCAACAAGAAAAAGGAATATGATTCGCTCTTCAGAACTCATTCATGCATGATACTGACGAACACTACTCTGATGAAAGGCAAAGTCATGATACGAGGATGGAATATGTATGAAAAAATGGATGGCTTGGCATATTCACACCTATGATGTGGTAACTAAGCAAAAGGCACTTCAACAAATTAGAAGCACTGCAAACTAGACACCATATGGAAGGTGCAATCAATATCACTCTGCCAAGTTAAAACTGTCTCGTCATAGGTGGCATTCATCAAACTAGAAGCAATACATGCTACAAATCATATTCAAGACGCAAACCAATATCACACTGCCAACTTAAAGGTGTCCCATCATAAGTGACTGATGCAGGATACACAAGAAGAGTAGTTTCATGTAAGAACATGGTGTGATAGACAGATATAATATGTATCAAAAACAGGAAAGCGTGTCATATTCACATGTATCATGTGTAAGCTAAGCAGATGCAGTTTACACTAATTAGGAGCAATACAAGCTAGACACCATATGCAACATGCAACCAGATATCACACTGCCAAGCTAGAGCAAGCACCTTCGATGGTGGAGTAGGGGAGCAGAGACTTGGACCTTGTAATGCACTATCAGTACAAGGAGAATCGGTACAGATGCTCCGTTTACATTGCTACAGAGGACCACCATCATCGCCTTCCTTGTTCTTTTCCTTCCTCCTTCTTGATTTTGCCTTGTCAAGTCAAACCCACAAGAAAAAGGAATAAAATTTGCTGTTCAGAACTGATTGATGCATGATACTGACGAACACTACTTTCATGTAAGGCTGTCGCATGATAGGAAGATGGAATATGTATGAAAAACAGGACGGCGTGACATATTGACATGTATGATGTATAAAGTGTAAACTAAGCACAAGGTGCTTGAACTTATTAGAACCAATGCAAGCTAGAAACCATATGAAAGATGAAACCAATATCACTCTGCCAAATTAAAAGGGTGCCATAACAAATGTATTTGACCAAATTAGAAGCAATACATGGCAACATGCTAGAAATAATATGCAATATGCAATGAGTAAAGGTGACTCATCGTACGTGATTGATGCAGGATACAGAAGAGAGGTAGTTTCATGTAAGGGTTAACACATAGATGTAGTGTGTACCAAAAATAGGAAGGCATTTCATATTCATAGGTATAGTGTGTAAACTAAGCAGATGCAATTTACCCTAATTAGAAGCATTACAAGCTAGACACCGTATGCAACATGCAACCACATATCACACTGCGAAGTTAGAGCAAGCACCTATGATGGTGGTGTAGGGGAAGTGCGGTCTTCAAGTACAAAGCTACGTTCAATATCCTCATTTAGGCTTGATGTTTCTTGAGAATCATGTGGAGAGGATGAAATTGAATTCTTTATAAGAGTAGTGCGTCTCATATTAACCCACGCGCGTGACTGTCTCATCATAAGCGATAGATGCAGGATACACAAGAATAGTAGTTTAATGTAAGAACATGGTGTGATAGGCAGATGTAGTATGTACCAAAAACAGGAAGGTGTGTCATATTCACATGTATAATGTGTAAGCTAAGGAGATGCAATTTAACAAATTAGGAGCAATATAAGCTAGGCACCATGTGCAACATGCAACCAGATATCACACTGCCATGTTAGAGCAAGAACCTTAGGTTGTGGAGTAGGGAGATGATATTTGGAACTAGCACTGCAGTACGAGTAGCAGGGGAATCTGCAGAGATCATCTGTTTCGGTTGCTCCAGAGGACCACCATCATTCCGTGCCTTCATCCTTTCAGATTTTGCCTTGTCTAGTAAACACACAAGAAAAAGGAATGAAATTCGCACTTCCAAATTCGTTGATGCATGATACTGACGAACACAACTTTTATGTATGGCAACCACATTGTAGGAGGATGGAATATGTATGAAAAATGCTAAACAGAAGGCATTTCAACAAATTGGAAGCAATGCAATCTAGACACCATATGAAAGATCCAACCAAAATCACTCAACCAAGTTAGATGCATTATAAGTGGCACTTCAACAAATTAGAGGCAATACATGTTTGAAATGATATGCAAGATGCAACCAATATTACACTTTCAACTTGAAGGTGTATCGTCAGAAGTGATTGATGAGGGATACACAAGAAAAGTAGTTTGATGTAAGAACATGGTTAATAGAAAGACGTAGTATGTACCAAAAACAGGAAGGCATGTCATATTCATAGGTATAATGTGTTAACTAAGCATATGAAATTTACCCTAATTAGAAGCATTACAAGGTAGACACCATATGCAACATGCAACCACATATCCCACTACCAAGTAAGAGCAAGCACTTGCGATGGTGGTGTGGGGGAATTGCGATGATCAACTAGAGGGATGCGTTGACTATCTTCATTTAGCCTTGCTATTTCTTGAGAATCATGTGGGGAGGATGACACTACACTCTTTAAACGAGTAGGCCGTATCATAGTAACCCACTGGGGTGACTCTCTCATCATAAGTGATTGACAAGGGATACAAAAGAGCATTAGTTTGATGTACGAACATGGTTAATAGACATATGTAGTATGTATCAAAAACAAGAAGGCATGTCATTATAAAAGGTATAATGTGTAAAGTAAGCAAATGCAATTTAGCCAAATTGGAAGCAATACAAGCTAGACACCATATGCAACATCCAACCACATTTGACAGCATGAAGTTAAAGCAAGCACCTGGGATGGTTGTGTGTGGAAATTGAGATCATCAACTGCAGAGCTACGTTTACTGTCTCCAACTGCTGACACTGCACCCTTTAGAGCACTGAAACGCTTAGTGCTTGTCTTCGAATTACACTGGAGCGACTTCTGTCTTTTCTTTTCTGCATTCATCAACACTATGTCAGAGTCTGAAATACCCATGCATAAAAAAACAATAGTGTTAGTATGGATGAAGTGTCTGCACAATTAGTATTGTGTAAAGGTAGCAGATAGCAGGTCGGTGAGAAATAAATGACGGGAGACATATGATAGCTCTACAACATGCATGTCACACTAAATTACTACAGGATTCTATGAAAATAATAGTCGACTGAAAGCAAATAGGTCAGTCCATTTTTTCTGCACCGTCCGATGTACAAAGAATGAGCAGATCGCCTTCATCTACCTCCAGCCAGTCAGTGTTGATGATCTTCCTCGAAACGCCAGTGACCACCGGCCCAGTATTCCTCCCCTGCCTGCACCCTCCCCTCGACCTCACCGCACCGCCGTGCTTGGCACCGCCCCCCGGCCATCCATTCAAGCCCCGCCGAACTCCATATCGGGCGCAAGCAGCTCCTGCGCCCCACACCCCTATGATAGACACCGATGCACCGCTTCCCCGGGGAACAGGCGGACTAGGTGCTCCGCGCACCTAAGTGGGTACTTCTTCTTTTAATTGCAGTTCGACTGACCCTAAATTGAAATCCAGGTGGGCTACTGACCTCTAGCAAAGGTGAAATAGTAAAGGAAGGAAACCTTGTGCATTTAGTGTTACGAAGAAGATGCAGTAAGAAGCGCTCAACTAGTTTCTTTCGTGGGATGAATACGGTGTGAGCAGAGACGTAATATTTGCACGAATAAGGGAAGAGGAGTACCTCTTTCTGCTGGCAGTGTTGTGTCCTCCTTCTGTTTTTCCAACGATCTTCTTGTGGTTCCCTGGAAACAAGAAGTTGTGGAGGACAGTGGAGCCTTGGACGAACCCATGGCCAAGTTGTTGAGTGTGGTGCGGTGGCCGTCTGTCGACGGCGGGGAACCAGATTCGAGGTGGCGAACGAAGGCATAGCGGGAACATCTCCGGTGCGGTGGACGGTTGCGACAGTGGAGCGGCAGCAGTGAGGCGCAGGACGGCATGGTCGGAGTGGTTCTGGTACAGTGCACGTCAGCATCGGCGTCTTGGAGGCAGCTCTACCTCGGCTTCAGCTGCTAAGTACTTGAGGGCATTGCGATTGTGGTTGCGTTGGACGATAACGTCGGGTTACCAGCTCTGGCGTGATGGAGGAGGGCGGCGGTGGACTGGCCGCTATGGGGTGGAGGACGGAGGAGGCTAGGGTTTTGCGGCTGGTGGAGAGGGCGTTTTGGCGCCCACGGAGTATGAATGGGGAAACGGAGGGAGGCGGGGAACTAAGGGGGAACAATGTTTTGGTTTGAGACGCACTTGTTTGAAATTTGGGGAAAGTAACAAACTTTGCCCCCATCTAAAATTTCGGACATATTGCGGGTTGGGGTAGGAAAGTAACCTCAGGTGTCCCAAATGTGGACGGGATAGATTTCGGCCGAGCGCATGGGTGTTTAGGCGCCCACGGTGTATGAATGCTTCTTGGAGGCGGTTGAGATTGGCATCTTGGTGAAGTTACAAACCTACCCCGGTTTAGAACTTTGGACATCGGGCCGATAGGCTACACGTGCCAGAGCCAGGACAGTAATTTCCTACCACCAAACATTAGTCTCGCGTGGTTCCGGGTGACCACAGGCCTATTTGGCGCTTCATTCAATATTTGGGAGCAGAATCATTAACGTTTTCGGTTCTCTTGAATTGAACTTTCAGGATTTGTCAAACTTCACAAATCTTTACTCTTGAAAATCCTAAAGCTACGATTATTTTGGAATGGAGGGGGTACATTTGAATATACATTGTACACGAGTATATATTAAAAAATATGCAACTTACCTTACTTCATGCATGGTTCTAGATATAATCTCCTTGGTTGCAAAAAAAAGTTAGATATGCGTATGAATATATATAGCATGTTCAAACTCACAACAAAGATTGATGCCCCCTTTTACATCTGTTTTACAAATGCCATTATCTCGGGTTCGAATAGATGAATGCACTTCCTATGAATTCGAATCTTCGAAACCCCCTTTATGTTGAATTCGACATGTATTCTATTTCATAGCTAGCAATTTGGAATGTATCCATGCAAGTGACAAATGTATAAAGTGCTTCACACTAACAACATGGAGTGCACTAATTAATGTTTATATATGAATTGCAAAAGCATCAATTTCTTGTATTTCAAACCGCTCTCACTCTATGGATCAATAATATGAAATAAACACATGCACATGCTAGAATTCAATAGAGTATGGGTGTCTGATAGACCAATTTTCATCCATACGCAATTTGCAAAATTCATGATCTCATCCAAAAATAATAATGCCATTTATATTTTAATTTAATGTGTAGAACCGCCTTTTACACGTAGATGCACTATGCCTCGGCCCGTTCTCACAAACACGTTATACATCTCTCTATCTAACACATAAGTGCACACACTTTATATGCATCGGCATTTCTCTTTCACACATGCTCACAATCTCTCTCAGGGTGTCGGAGTGTCTCACGCACATGCTCTCTCTGTTTCTCTCTCTCTCTTTCTCTCTCTCTCTCTCTCTCTCTTTCTGACTACTATGTACCACTCTTTTCACTAATCTCAGTTGGAAAACACTATTTCTCTCACATGCATATATACACATGCACGGTCTCTCCTAGCCCTCTATACGCACATATATGTGCCTACGTGTCTCCCGCACGCACATTATCTTTAGGCCTCTCTCGCACACATTGCCCCCCAGACACACCTCTCTCTTAGTAGTTGGCAGATATGATTTCATCATATCATTCAGTAGGATATCCTTGACTGTTAGGCTAGATGGTACTACGTGGCAAAGTTTTACCCTAGTTCGGACCCTTGCAGTTAAAGAAATAGCCAACTCCTGATACTGTATTTTAGTGATAGGGGTGTGTGTGCAAAGTACACGTGAATACGAGGCATTGTGCGTGTGTGTATACTATTGACGAACTAGCCCCCAAGCTTCTATAACATACTGGGGGCCTAGGGTTACAAATCATATATAGTCGGCTTATCACATGTGGGGATAGAGTCCTCCGCGACTCTGGTAGCTTCATGTTGTACGTTGAGTCCTCCACATGGGTCTTCGTATAACGTGTCTCGGTCCAACCTATATGTGTCGTAGGATGGAACCGACCCATGAGTCTTCATGTTGACCCACCACAACTAGAAATGATGTGCCCACCACACCACACACGCAATCGGCCACTAAGAAAATAAGCATATACAATAGTACAATAGTATCTAGCTCACGATACGTCTCCATATTTTGTTGATGACACTGACGGACTTTGCATTTGATGCGTGCTCCATATTTTGTTGACGACACTTACGGTCATTGTATTTGAAGCGACAGCACGATATGGTCACTGGACTTCAGAATAAGCTCATCACGGTCACCACATACATTTTGTCGTGCTAACCAACATGTGGTTGGATGGTTAGGAGGACAGTGGTTTCTCGAGCCCAGCAAGGTTAAAGTCCCAGTGCACGCATTTATCTTGTGTTAATTTTAGTATTTTTCGGTGACGTGCATTCAGTGGGAGGAGACGTTCCACTCGACTATGAGGCACCTATGGTGACTTCGTAAAATCTCAAGATCATATGCCGGCCCACTCTCTCGAAGGTGCTCATAGGGGTAGGGTACGCGTGTGTGTGCTTATAGCGGTGAGTGCTTGCGCGCATATATGAGCCCTTGCGTCTGTACCTGTTAAACAAATACATGTCATGATTATACGGTCACTGGCTCACCCGTACAACTCCGTATTTTGTTGATGACACAATCAATTGACTAGTCAAATGTTCCACGCAGCGCAACTAGTGTTGCACCATTGGGGCGCATAACCGTGGGGCCCACCTGTCAGCCCGTATATGAAAGAAAGAAAAGGTAGTTTGAGTCTGTACTGTGTTAATAAAATAGGAGTACATTTTAGGGTGATCATACGGTCACTGGCTCACCATACAACTCCGTAATTTGTAGATAACAAGATCAATTGACCAGTCAAACGGTCCACATTCAGCAGCGCACATTACCATAGGGCCCACCCGTTAGCGCGTATATGAAGGACAGAAATGGTAATAAATTAGTGGTCCGTGGGTATTCGAAGTCGTGAGACCTCTGGTTGGCAGTCGCCGGCGGTGGGGGGCGTTGATTGGGCAGTGGGGTGGGGATCGCCGGAGAAAAAGCTCGGCGTGGGGGGCGTCTAGAGGGATGGCTGGTGCGGTGGCGGACCGACGGTGGGCAGTGGTTTCGGGGACGGCGGGGCGGCGGGGCGGCGCGGGCTGGCCGCGGGCAGTGGGGGCGACGGTTCGGCCGGTGGTGGCTGGACGCTCAGGGGGTGGAGTTTGATGATAAACTGGAGGCCCTTGATTTCGTATCCAGCGGCTGGAAAATCTAATGACCAGAGATGAAAAAGTCAGTCGACTGACATGTAGCCTCACCCCGCACGTACACATGCAAGCACGCAAAACACACACGCATGAAGGCGTGCAACACTGACACGTACACATAACGTACACACGCATGCATGCAGGCGTGCAACACTGACACGTACACATGCACTCATGAACACACGCACGTACGCACCCATGCATGCAACACTGAAACGTACCCTTGCACGCACGCAACCCTCGCACGCCTGCATGCACACAACACATGACGCAAGACACACGCTCAACCTATACGTGCATGCACCCTTTGTTAAGGACATGGATTGTTACGGGTATTAGTCAATCTTATCTGTGATCAGCAGAACATTGATGTTTGCAGGGGTCTTTATGAATCACAACGTATTGAACGGGCTATCAACATAGTAGGCTTATCTACATGAAAAAGATGATGCCACACTCAATGAACAATCATCGATTTATGAAATGCCCACTTCTGACCGCCCTGGCCCACCAAAGGTTCCTCTGCTGTGCGCTGCCTACGTTGGGTCACTGACATGCATGCCATGTACCCAAAGAGCCCACACGTCAGTGGAAGAACGACACGGTGTCCTAGGTCAGAGACAAGGGCGCCACTCGCTGTACGCCCGGCTGAACACGCCTCCTTGCCGCATTCAAATGCCTCCATGAAAACCGCTCGTGTGGAAGCCAAGAAACCCACTCTGGACACACGTCCGTTCATGACCGGGCCGGCATTAAAGGCAATGTCGTCCAAGCTCCTCCCGTCCGCCATCTATTTAATATCCTATTTAAACGAGGCCAAACGCCGGCCAAGAATCACACACCTCCGCCGCTCCCCTATCTCCTCCTTCACCATTTCGTCCACTCTTACAATGGCTTACGAAGAGTAGTTATTCCGCATCCAAGCCGGCTGGGTAGCCCGCCGGATACGAGCTATGCAGCTCGCTGATCCACCTCCCTTCCCTCGCCCAACGGATCCAGTTGCTGCCCCAAGACGGTGCGCGGTTCAGCAACTCGCCGCTCCAGGCCAGCTCGATGAGGAGCAGCGCACGGGCGTCGTTGCTGCCGTCCACGCCGCCGCCTCGTACCACGTCTCCCATTTCTGTGGCTGAGACTCCCATGTCGGCGGCCGCGCCATGCAAGAAGCAACAGAAGCCGGGTGCGCGAAGAGCGACGAGTTGGTGGCCAGCGCCTCCGCGTCCATCGCCATCTTCGAGGAGAAGTAGAACATGGGAGGCTGCCGCCGCTTGGGTTCCATGAAGGCCACCGCGGAGGCGACACCGGCATACACAGCAGGTGTCTTGCTGGATCCTTTTGTTGCGAGGACCTTCATCGACCCCGCATGGGCTCCATAGAAGAGGGGAATGTTAGGATGAACTCGAGCCAGTGCCAGCCATTGCGAAGTAGTGGCCAGTGATGAACTCGAACCGGTGCCGGCCACCATCATCTTCGGCATCAGCCAATGATATCAGTTGGGCAGTGGGGAAGCGAGTCGTCCTTTGCGCTGAAGCATATACCTCCGGGGCTCCCGGCAGTCCGGTGATCTTGCTGCCGGACATGAGGAACACAAATCGACCGGCAAGCGACCATTTAGGCCAGGTATTATATACCTGTGCAGTCCAGAACTAGCACCGCATAGTTCATTTGAATGTAATGAAATCTGTCATGTTTGTATGAAAATCCGGTATTTTATATGATTTTCGTCGTTGTTTATATGAAATATCAGTTTGTCTACGTGTTTGCGTGAATTTCGTCCGGTTGGTTGAGTTGCTGTCATAATGTGTGCGGCTACGGTTGGATGGCGTAATTTTTGGGTCGCCGGTGGGTCCGCGGGCGGCTCGGGTGGCGTGGTGGGACAAAAAAAACACGACTTGTGCGAACTTGTCTCCAACGTGCGCGCTGGAGGATGCATGAGCACCCGAGCCATTCCTCGTTTATCGGTGGCAAAGCCACCGGTGGACAAAAGGGTCGCCAATATTTTGGCTACCCCGGGCAAGATCCAAGCAGGCCTTCCCAATAGATTCAAATCCCTCGTTCGCCATGGAATTTTGCCATCTGTTGTTTTCATGGACTAGCAAGATGCTCGTGCATTGCATGGAACATCAAGATGCATTTTTTTACAAACTCCCGCATGCATGCAAGGGATAATTAATGTCCTCCTTTGCTAGTACTACGAGGCAAACACCATTAATATTGCATCGATTAGTGTTAGTGGCCTTGCACATCTGCAAATTGTAATTTTGATAGTGGCCCCTTGTATATAAAAATGGAGGGAGAAAGATGAGAGATAAGGTGAGGAGGAGTGGGGCGTGGTGGTGATTGGTGGTCGGACTGGGCGGAGGCATGGGGATGGACGGCGTATTATGTCTAGGTTTGTATCTCTCTCACACACACCCACGTAGGTGGGGGACGTGCACAAAGAGAAGAGGTGCACGCATGGCGCACATACTCCCGTCTCTTTCCCAACCACACCCATGCAGGTACACGGTGGAGCTCATTTTTGTACGAAAAGGCAGCCCCCGTGGTAATTTTACACATGTACTGGTTGTCCACTTGGTGGAGGGAGGATCGTCTACCACGGGTGAACAAACAAATTTCGACTTGACGTGTTATGTTAAAAAAGAGGCAAACCATGTGGGGCCTACCTTAGAGGCAAGGCTCTATACACTGGAGTACTTTTGATGTGTCCCATCAACTCGCAGAACGAGGAGAAGCTTGCTTAGTACGCTGTCTCCCCCGCCCACGGGCGTGGTGGCTCGCAAGATGAGGTGAAGCTTGCTTACTAGTAGTAGTAGCAGTAGTAGTAGTGGTACCGTACGCCTTATGCCCGCTCCCTCGCCCACGCGCGCGGTGGCTCGCAGGACGAGGAGAAAATTTTACTACTCCCTCCGTTTACTCCTCGTCCCTACTATGTACCTTGGTTAGAGAGATTATAATATTTTTTGGAATATATATGTCCTTTAGTACTCCCACCATTTACTTATACAAGGCCACTATAAAAAATACATTTTGCATCTATACAAGGCCACAAATAGTAATCGAGACAAAAGTTACTACTCCCTCCTTTCCAGTTTATGGCTCAATTTGAAAATCTCTCCAACCAAGGTAGACGGTGAGTGGTCGAATTAATTTTGTAGTTTGCAGAAGTAATTAGTACGCTCGTTTTTCTCAAGAAGTTATGTTTACCATGGCATTAATTAGAACGAATGCATGAATGACCACTAAATTTCCATGAACTTCTACATGCATTGGTGAGTTTCCTCTTGACACTGCTTGCATCGGGTGATCCAACGCACCTCGAAATCCAACATGTAATGGTACTACTACTAGTAGTAGAATTGAGACTTATCAAACGGGGAAATGAATGTTTTTTAGATGAGCCCTATAAACCCTAGTGGGTATGTACTCCGTAAAATCAGATTTTTCCAAAACTAAGTTGGTCCTTTTCATGAATTCTGTAGTATACTCCTCCGTCGACGCTCCCTTTCATGAATTCTGTACTTCCTATCACCGACATGTGGGACATATAGCAACAGGGTCGACGTGTCAAGCACCAAATAACAGTGCAGAATAGCAGGGGGACGCACCCCACTCGTACCGGCCCAGTAGTAGTAATGAGCAATGAGACGTCAAATCACAATGCCGCACCTTCCCAGATGGACGAAGCAACCATTATTTCACACTTCGGTTCACCATCATCTCAAACCACGTAGTATTGCTTCTTCCTCAAGAGGGACATGCGCATCTCCTTGGTACATCATGACACGTGGGACCACATGACAGGCCATGCTCCCCCGCCGATCGCTTGGTAAAATCACCTCATTTTACTATACTTCCTCCGTATCAGTTTACATGGCATGCACGTCGTTCTAGGTTGAGAATTTAACTGGCTATATATGTGATGAACAGTACTCTAGCCTTTTAAAAAATGTATACTTTTATACAATAGTAGTATCAATTGATTGCGCCATGAAGCAAAAATTGAAATAAAAAAAAGGTGGTACATATAGAGAGCGCTCGTCGCCAAATTATGCAAATATTACTATTAAAAAAGCTAGTACGTGCTTAAATGGGGTGCTAAACTAGTATGTACATACTGAAGAGTTAAAGTAACGAGAAGAAACATAACATAGTTCTGCTAGGGACTCAGCATAACACACCCCTCAAATTAAACTAAGCACACCTGAAATTAAACTATGCAACTAATCCGATAGACACTGCATTAGAACCACCATGAGCAACGACACTTACACCTTACTCACTCGGAGTCCTCGTCCACGTCCTCGACTTAATCCTTGTCCCTTTTCCTCTTGGCCGATACTTCTTTGCTTGAACCGCACACTTGTCTCTTGCTCTTCATCCAACCCTTGTAGATATTGAAACAAAGGTAGCCATCCATTGCAGCATAGTGGATGTGGTCTATATCTAGTACATTCCGCTGCCATGCATGACGATGAAATGTGTATTGAGGTTTCTCCAGTTTACTGTACGAAGAATGAACCATGGCTCCTGCCAGGGTTAGCATTGAAGGCTGGACACTAGAGGGCGGCAACTGATTCTTCTGGAGGTCAAAGGGGTTGCCTACAACGAGGCCTATCCGACCCAGGACATCCTTGTCGTTCCTAAAGTCTACAGTAACGAATTTGACTAGGTTGCTCTTGAGGAAGTTCTCAAAATCCGGGCATTCAACATCGGCATGGTATATGTGGTAGACCAAGCATAAGTCATGCACACAAACTTGGATCACGACGGGCTGCTTCCTCTCTTCCTCCTTTAGATCCTTCTCTCGTCCCAGGACTGTGGTGTACTCAACATCTAGCCCAGCGACCCACTCATAAACTAAGTTTTCGAACATTCATCTGAAGTGAGAAAGGCATCCTTTCACCGTCACGGAAGAACGAGTGTTGATGACGTCGAACTCATCACCGGTGATGGTTCTAACCTTGTACTCACCGCCGATCATGGAGATTCGGGACGCCATGGATTTGGGAGGAGGGTTAGGATTAGTGGAACTGCCGTAATGTGAAAGGACGGGATGACTAGGAGCGAACTGTCGTAATATTAAAGGACGTGTGGGGACGAGTAGGAGCGAACTACCAGCGTGCGAATGGCAGGGTAGTGGATTTCCATTCTCCCATGATACGGGCTTCCGAGAGCCCTTGGGTCTGAGATAGAATGGTTGCATGGCGTGATTCTAGACCTATGGGTGAATATCCTATCCTGGAGGGTTATTTTGTGAATTTTCAGCAACATAGCATGCGACCGTTCGATCTCAGATCCAAGGGCTGCCAGCAGCCCGTATCATGGTCACGCCTAC
Source organism: Triticum dicoccoides (assembly GCF_002162155.2). NCBI lineage: Eukaryota > Viridiplantae > Streptophyta > Magnoliopsida > Poales > Poaceae > Triticum > Triticum dicoccoides. The sequence continues at coordinate 195,573,288 of NC_041385.1, read as the reverse complement.
CATGACCGTCGCGTCGCTCACGCAGTCGCGCCCTTGGAGATTTAACACGGTGCGCTAGGCTATTTGATGTTGGCATGTCATCACTTAGTCACTCATACTACAACAAGGTTAGCTATAAGGTTGGCTATAAGTGTATTTTTTTACTTCTCTCTATATCTTTCTTCGTACTCCCTCCGTCCCATAATATAAGAACATTTTTGACACTAGTGTAGTGCCAAAAACGTTCTTATATTATGGGACAGAGGGAGTAGTATTTATTGCATTTGCCAAGGAGTGACCTCTTCCAATGAAATGGTGCTTGGATGAGGTGCTAAGGGCATTAAATATCTTAGCAATCAAGTCCCCAATGCATAGGTGCTTATTAGTTTTTTGTTGCTAAGTTTGCTTCATTTAATTAGCTATAGACTCAAAATTGTCTTTTCACCTAGGTACACGTGCTTAGCACCGTTTCTTCCTTGGGTCACCAAACTTGCCACATCAGACTTTATGCCTATGTGGCAAGCTTAGCACCTGTAGGAGCAAGTAAGTAGTACAATAGTGAGCTATATGCCTGCTTTACATGGCATTTTTGCATATGTGGAGGAAAGAGGCAAGGAAAAAGTGGAGAAGTGGGCTCTCATGCAAGAGCCAGCCTGAACTACATGGTGGAGCATTTGGAGAGGCACCTGTATGGAGGTGGTTAGGAATCGGGAGACTCACGCCGGTCGTAGCACCGCAGTTAAAATGATAATGGCAAGTCAAATCACGGGGCCCCACCTGTCCAACTATAACTTGTTGTCAAATCACATAGCCCTACATTTGCAGCATCCTACTCCCTCATCTTCTCGCGTCTCTGTCGAACTGCCTAGGCGGAACTGCCACGCCTACCGTGCAGGAAAAGCCCCGCCCTCGACTTTTAAATACAACTACATCTGCTTAAGAATCCAATGATATACTTTTTGAGACATAGTAACTCATATTTAGTTAGTCAAATGGATAACCTAGAACTACGTGCACGCCCTATAAACTGAGACGCCTAAAAATAAAAAACTGAGACGGATAGGGTAGTTCAGCATGTATCATTTTAGATCAATATAGTCGGGATTCACCAAGGAGCAAAACCAAGTGGTAGGCTGCTCCTGCCGTGTTGGCGTAGGAACTCACAAAATGGCGACACACTTAACAGGCCCCCGTTGGCCAACATGTGGCTCATCCACCATCTTGTTCCATGTGCGATGCACCAAATTACAGTTCGGAGTAGCGGTTGGAATTGGAGGCACCCCGGTCGTAGCGCCGCAGTAGTAGAAAATGGGAGATGAGGGGTCAAATCACAAAGCCCCACCTTTCCTGCATTAAGTTGGACAGATGAAGCAACCATCATTTCACTCTAGGGCACAAGAGCATAAAGAAAATAGAAAACAATGATGCGTGCGACAGCTACCTAGGGCACCCTAGGGTAGGGGTCTCCACTACAGATCTTTTTTTGAAAGCGCCTCCACTACAAATCGGCTTCTCCCTCGTCCTCTTGAAGAAACCGATGATGAGTGCAGCGGTAGGGTTTGTAGGAGTACTACAGCGTGCGGGGCCACGTCGTAGTAAACGGGTTCGAGTCGACGCCTTAAATATGTGTGGGCTGCTTGGTTTTACGGGAACGAGGTAGCATTTTGGGTTCGGGACCAGTGGAGATATAGTACGTACAAGAAATTGTGGACATAGGTTCGACCGAAAGGCAATGATGCATGGGCCCTGCATTTTGATATACCCGGGGTCGCGTGAAATTTGCTACTCAACTCAAAACTAGTAAGGTACACATACATTGAACGCATGAGATTTCGAAACCAAATTATGAATAAATACACACTATAGCATGTAAAGCTTTGAGTCATATATGCATGACGTAGATGTTCGTTTAGTTCTTATAGTTCATCTAATTCAAAATTAGTTAGTTTTATAAAAATGTTAAGATTCATGGGGTTGTGCATTGTAAAGCATAAAGTAAAAAACAAATAATGGCAATTCATTTAGAAAAAAATCAATTATGATACAGAAGATACTAGAACAAAGGAGAAGCGCTTGTGTTTTGAGGTTTGTGCATTATGCTTAAGTTCAACCATGGAGTCTTCTAAATTGTACATGTGGAAGATCTGGTGGAATGTTGATGATATCCAACGGCCAGTAGTGCTTGGATTTGCCATCTCTGCACTGTCGGATTAGCTTCATCAAGTGACCATCTTTCAAAGTTATTGGCACACTATATAGTTCTTGTGCCATAGTTGCATGTCCTGGAAAAAAGCTACTAGTGGGTTGTACTATCTATTTAGGAATAGAAGATTTATACATGGAAGTTGTAGGGAAAGAGATGACATGTAGTATCTCAATTCCTATGAGTACGGATTGGAAAAGAGATGTCATTTCGTTCACATCATAGGAACTTTTCTATTGAATCTAGAGATGGCATGTATCTCAATTCCTATGAGGAGGGATTAGAAAAGAGATGTAATTTGGTTCATATCATCGGAACTTTTCTATTGAATATACGCTAATGTTTATTTTCCTTTGAAATTAAGGGAGTATAGGAATCCATTCATATGAACCAAGTGGCTCTAAAGCTATAGAAATGATATCATGTTTATTTCCTTTGAAATGTGGAGTATATGAATCTATTCCTATGAACCAATTGGCTCTAAAGGAAAAAATCCTATAAAAATCATATCATACAGAGTTCCTATGATATTCCTCGACACCAAAGGATGGTTGAAATTGCTGCGGGTGATACGATGGTCTTTCTTTGTAGACTCCTCCCCCATCTTTATAGTTACCTCTCAAAGATGAATGAAATGATATATACAGGGTATTCTACATGTGCAATTTGGTACACGAACACTCGGTAAAAGTTTGCGAAGTTCGAATTTTCAATAAAACTATATGCGCTGCATTTTGGAACAGAGGGAGCATACGACAGTTGCTAACACTCACGTGGAAGATTTGTGTGTAGGAGGAGTGTCTGTTCTGTTAAATGACATGGCAAAACTGACAATCTCGGATGTCGATCTAACGGTTCTTACATCGTTCGTCAGGAAAAGGCTTGTGGTGAACGTTTGTCGGATAATGATTTACGGACACATGCATTGCATTGATACGTGCCCCCCCTCTCTCATGCACACGCACCCTCACGAGTCACGACTCTCCCGAGTCCTCTCGCAGACTCGCACGTTGCACCCACCGTCTATCTGCAAGTAGACGTCACACACATATGTGCTCTTCACACCCTACCCTCAGAACTTCTAAAAAACAAAAAGTCGCGCACATTTTATTTTAGCTCACACATCACACACTTATACTATTACTCTTGCGGCGAACGTTCTTTGGGCATAGTATATTGTACTCTCATGAAGAGAAGCGGTAAACGCACGCACTAGTTCTCTCACACCCACTCGCGGGTACACGTAGGAGTGCATTTTTTTGAAGCTGGTACAACAAAATCACTCCACTATATATATAAGCAGGAGCCTTAGCGCTTGCTTTACTAGGGTTCCTCTCGTTCACTCTCTCATGCTCTCCAGATCTAAGCAAGACATAGGTGGCCACACTCTCTCTTAGCTCACGGCTGGTCAAAAATCCGGCCGGACAACCTCGACCGGGGAAGGGGTGTAGGTGCACTGTTCACGCTGTCGTCGGCGGCGAGGGAGGAGACCAATGGCTGCCCGCGCGTCCCGATCGGCGGCCGTGCCGTTCTCTCTGAGAGAGCGCCGGCTCGGGAGGGCCTCTGACCCCTTCTTCCTCCCTGCGGTATTGTGGCCAAGATGCGGCCTCCCAACGCCGTCTTTGCCACATGCGGACGGCCCTCAGGCATATATTCCTTCAAAACCTGCCTTGCTCTACTACCCCAGCTCCCTTTGTGTGGATCTTTTTCTACTTCCGTCCGCTGTTCCAAATCCAACTAGACTTTTACTATTATTAGAGGTAAAGCTAGTTCATACAGTCGACTCTAAGAGTTGGTTCAAACAGGGAAGAAAGTGGGAAAGCTGTAGCATGAATCTAGGACTTGGTTCTAAGAGGAAACGGGGGAAAGTAGTAGATACTGGCTACCCAACCGGTCTCTTGGTTGAAAACATGAAGAAAGCATGATGGATGGCGAAGGGTGGGGGGAAGTGGACCTATATCTTGGTTGAAAAAGGAAAGAAAGTGACGGGTGTTGGGGGACAACGCAAATGAGAATGAGCAGGTCTAGATTTCCTGTGCTCACATAGGAAAATGTCGTCGAGGAGATAAAAAATGGGACAAATGCAGACAAGCTGCCTGAGTGTTTGCCGCTCTCGGCAGCCACATCTGCCTCACCACTTTATGCCCCTGCTATCCCTACGCCCATATCGCTACCGTTAATGTAAAATCACATGAAGCATTAAGCAATGCCACCTAATGTCACTATAAGTAATGGTCTAGTGCCGTCGATAAATTGAAGCAATGCCACCACAATTTTATGAAGTGCTTCCGTCTTGCTTTATTTCCCATGAATTGTGTTTTTGCAGTTACACTTAAATCTCACACCGCTAACATTGCTTCATCCCAGTGGAACTGCACAAATTTGATTGCACATTTACTGACCATGTGCTACTCTCATGATAGTAATACTAATGCTATTGTTCTGCATGTTAATCTAGTGGCAGTGTTGAAGTGATGTGATGCAACTTACTTAAGGAATCTTCATACTGTCAATCTAGTGCCAATTATAACACAATAGATGATGCTGTTAATCATACGCCACTGCAAATATCTGTCACTGTTTAAATAACTGTATTTCGTATTTGCCAAATAGGGATGTCTGTCTCCATATCGTTCCGGGATGTCTGTCCCTGTATCGTTTCTATCCGCGCAATCAAAAGCACACACCTCAGTTTTAGTAGAACTGCACAAAATGAGATGGCTGTGCCTCATTGCCATCGTCTAACCACCCGTCTTCCAGGTATTCCTACATTGGTAGTTACTAGGTAGAATGACCAACGCAATCTAAATGAAGTTGATTCGTACGTTTTACTTCCTGATTGCAGTGTAGGGATGAGCGAAAACAACTGCATCCTAGTCCGGAATGCACTTTCTACCAGTTCATCCATGGACCGAGGACTAGCTGGCACGGCTGCACGACGGTTTTTTGGATAGGTGCGCGGACAAGAGGCATTGTGGTCTACTTATTTCTGCAAATAGTGGTGCTTAAATTTAGCGGAATCCACAAGAATTTCAACTGGTCAGTACACTGCATGGTTCAGTTCATCATTCCAGCTGAGACCACAATTATAATTGGTTATCCTGGAATGAGAGAACCTAACCCTGGATGGTGGCAACAAGAAAAAACCAGAGTGAACTCCAGGAAATTTAAGCCCGCCGGGAGGCCCTTTGCTCAGAGAAGCCTTGCTTGTTTTTTTCCTGATTTGTAAACCTTCTCACAACTTTGTCTTTTGTTGTGAACTAGTATATGTTTGTTATGTTCTATGAATCATTGAGATGTATAAAATTGCTTAACTTATGCTTTTCAAGTTTTTTATGAAGACGAGTTTAATGTGAGTGTTCCACATGAGCGCTGGACTAGCATGTGAACGTTTGGAATTTACATTGTGGCCTCAGTTAACTGCATGAACCACTGTAACAAGATACATAGTTGCTTATATGTCAGACAACAGATTGTTGATTGTTAGCTGGTCGATAACCTAGTGTTAAAGCGAGCTGAGCCAATGTGCCATGTTTTGCACAACTGCTTACAAGTGGGGTAGCACCAACAGTGTTTACAAGTACTTATGTATACGTCAGCGCACGTTTCTCAAATGAGTGCTCTTTTTAATCAAAACACACAATGCTCGTATGATAAACCGTGACAACTTATATCTTACCATGCCATAATCATGAAAAAACTAGTGAGGACGCATTTGTTTTGGCAACAGTTATGATGGTTCTCACATGACTCACGGGCACACAAAAGTAGCAGCAGTTCCCATAGACAGATTCAAATAGAGTACTAGCCCCAGAGGGGTCGATAATAGGCAAGGTTCGGATAATTAGACACAATCCAAACTACTATTAAACACTAGCTGGGGAAACTATTTCATGCCTCGATCTAATTTGGGCTGGACACAAGATGAACCTTGCCATGAACATCATCGAGGACGTCCCGCAGCAGCTCAATCTTGTGAACCTTCATGAAGACAACCTTGTGGCCTTGCCACTGATAAACTTGTTTGTGGAGGCATGCCACGTCATCTTCCTGCGTAAGCTTGACAAGAACAATATGCCTCACAAATGATGGAGTAGCTTTGAACTTCTTGTGCTTCAGTACACCCTGGACAACACGCCTGACAACAGTGAGGCAGGAATACAACTCTTCATTCGTATAACCGCAAATGGCTTCCAGGATCCAACAGCCTAAGAACTCTGTTTTCCCAATGCGTATATTCAGGTCATCCGCCTCATAGCGAGTGACATGTACAACCACACAATCCTTGTCTGCATAAGGGCTCTAATTGAAACAGAAATAAATTCTGAATTACTTTTCAGTATAAGAAACACAAGTTATTTAAATCACTATGTATAGCATGGCATCGAAGCTAATAAAATTTTGCATTATTAATCACCACATGCTTAGATGAAAAACCACAATCGAGATC
>NC_041385.1:195447367-195566352 GCF_002162155.2 Triticum dicoccoides | reverse complement strand
GCATTGACCATGTTAGTAGTGGCCGTGAGCGTATCTGGGGTCGGCTCGGTGTCTGCCTCCATCTTCTTGGAGCTCTCTGTCTCGTGGGGATGAGCCTATCGCGTCTACTCCAATATCGGTAGATCTTTTCCTGGTTCTCCTTGGTCCATCATGAAACTGACGAATACTAGGAGACCACTGAAAGGAAAACACAATCGCAATGACAATGAAACAAAAAAGAGAGTGAGGATCAGTTAATGCTTTGCAAAAGTTCATTTTTTTCTCTGAACTAAAATATACCAACATCACGGATCCGCTTACCTTCCCTTTGTTGGGAGAGAAGAACAGTGGCAGATGCGAGTGTTGCCTTTCTTGAAGACGGTGAGGGAGAAGGGGATTCAGCGAAGAGTGAAATGATGGTTGCTTCGTCCGTCAAACTTAGACTGCGGGGAGGTGGGGTTTTGTGATACGACGGCTCGTTACTGCCGCGCCACGGCCGGGGTGACTCTCCACCTGCATACTGCCTTCTAATTTGGTGGATGGAATTTGGCCCCGCGTGTTGCATGGCCCGCATGTCGGTGAACAAAAGTATAATGGCATTCAATAGAGGGAGACGTTTCAATGACCTAGGAGGAGCCAGAAGCGGTAGAGTGTCTCCACTATACTAGTAGTAATTGTTTTTCTGGGTAGCTGTAGAGTGTCTCCACCTGTACTAGTAGTAATTATTTCTTTGGGCCCAAGACAAAACAGCCCATCCACACTAGTAAATAGTAAAATCAATTCAAAATCCCATATATTTACTGAATGAGAGGCGCTACCCACACCCAGCACACCGCCCCCCAAAAAACATGGGTGCTCTTCTTCCTCCTCGCTCCCACCCACCTCACGTCAGCTCGCTCCACTCGTACCACCAAATTCCTCACCTCACTCCTGCAGAAAAGCCCACCTCCCCTTCTTCCTCACTACTACATAAAAACCCCAGCTCCCCTTCTTCACTCGCACTACAACTAGGCTCGTCATTCATTACTCTGCTCAAATCCGTGAGCGTGACGCAACACCCTCGAGGAAAATGGAGTCGGCTGACCCCAGCACCAAGAAGATGAGGCTCCCGCCAGCGGCGACGCCTGTTGTAGATTCCACACCCGGCAGCGCGGGGAGAAGTGGCGACCGCACCCCCACCGGATCCCAGGAACCCGTAGAATCTCGGGTGGACCGCATCAGCGATCTCCCGGACGCCGTCCTTGGGGAGATCATCTCGCTTCTCCCCACCAAGGATTGCTGCCGCACCCAAGTCCTCTCAATTCGGTGGCGCCCTCTATGGCGCGTCGTGCCCCTTAATCTCGACTGTCATCAGCTATCTCTCTTCAATGATTTTGAAATCCCCAGAGCCATCATCTCCTCCCACCAGGGCTCCATTCAAAGCCTCTGCATCCCGTCATGCTACCTGAGCAAGCATACCATGCCCTGCATGGTGCACGCCTAGCTGAAATCCCCTGAATTCACAGAACTACAGCTGCTTGAGTTCTACTATTCCCCTGGAAATTCCATACCACATACCGAACGGCATGAACTAGTGCCCTCGTTACCGATGTCCATCTTGCGGTTTTCCTCCTCTCTCCACACCGCCACCTTTGCGTTGTGCTACCTACCAAACTATCTAGTACTAAACCTTCGACTCCCATTTCTCAAGAAACTTTCACTTGTGCGGGTTTGTATATCGGAGGCCTCATTGCACATCATCATCCACTCCAGTTGCCCTGCCCTGGAGTGCTTGGTGCTTGTTTTCATAGTTAGAATTGGTTGTCTCCAAATAAAGTCGCCTAACCTTGTAAGAATTCGAATTTCTTTTGACGGAAGGCAGCTCATCATCCAAGATGCCCCTTCACTTCAGAGGCTGATCCTTGATTCTAGTTATTCACCGTTGCAAATAACCGTCCTCTCTGCGCCTAAACTGGAGACCTTGGGTGTAATACATGATCTCTTTGCTCATTTCAATATGGTGTTTGGCTCCACAGTTCTTCAGGTACTTTATATTATCATCTACACTTGCAACCATAAGCTGCATTTTAAATTTCTGCGCATAAGTTATATATCATCTTGGAGTACACATTTTGTACTAATATTATGTTCTTCAGGTACTTTATATTATCATCAATGAAGAGTTTCTCCATGGATGGCCTATCAATGGTGCTGGATTCTGTCAAGATCTTATATATCCAAATGAATAGTTTTGATCTGAACAAGATTATTGGCTTGCTGCAATGCTTTCCATGTCTGGAGAAGTTGTATATAAAGGTGATAATTTCACGCACATTGGAAGCCCGCATATAGTGTACTAGAATTAACCGTTCAGTTGTTGCTCTTTGGACACTCTTTTTTTAGACCTTAACTGTTTTCAATCTTCATGTCTATTTAGGCAACAGGATGGGGTAAGAAAGTTATAACCAATCGGTGGATTCGTAAGCATCGGGATTTTCTCACTTCTCATGAGATTCGATTGAAGACAATAACACTAGAACGATATGTAGCCAACCGTGCAAACACTAGATTTGTCACATTCTTCCTGTTGAATGCGAGGTTACTATTGTCCATCAGGCTTAAGTTTATCAGCAGGATGGTTTTGACGGATGGGTATGTCAAAGAGCAAAAAAAGGAGTTTTAGGTGGGCAAAAGAGCTTCTGAACGTGCCGGGCTTCTATTTACAACATATTGTGATCATAATCCAATAAATTTTACGACCCAGGATGTTCATTCTATGGACCTGACCGATCCATTTGACTGTGACTGCCAAAAACAGTGCTGGAGTTAGATGTTGTTACCCTTTTCAACCTGGGTTTTTTGTAAACCTGATGAACAATTAACCCTCGTGCTTTTGTACAGTTTGTAAGCTGGAGTTAGATGTTCCTGCCCTTTTCAACTTGGCAGCAACTGTAATATTTTCTTTGAAACAAGGCAAATGGCTTGCCATTCGTTTAATTTAGAGTGAAATATTGTAACAGATCACAACCAAGGGAAATAACATCACTCTCGCCGGCTGCTTGAGCTCACTATGCATTACAGAAGCCAAGTGATTAGCCCCCACCAGCACCCACAAACTTATTTCGAACTAGCACATCAAATGGGCTGTAAACTTTCATAGGAAAGGCTGCATGACCCTGACAGATTTGGATTCTGACATTTGGGACCCGCAAGGAAATAGCCTATCCAAGGTGGTGTCGACTTATGATACGTCTCCAACGTATCTACTTTTCCAAACACTTTTGCCCTTGTTTTGGACTCTAACTTGCATGATTTGAATGAAACTAACCCGGACTGACGCTGTTTTCAGCAGAACTGCCATGATGTTGTTTTATGCGTAGAAAAGAAAAGTTCTCAGAATGTCCTGAAAATCCACGGAGCAACTTTTTGGAAAATATAAAAAATACTGGCAAAAGAATCAAGACCAGGGGCCCACACCCTATCCACGAGACAGGGGGGCGCGCCGCCTCCCCCTGGGCGTGCCCCCCTATCTCGTGGGCCCCCTGGACCTCCACCGACCTCAACTCCAACTCCATATATTCACGTTCGGGGAGAAAAAAAATCAGAGAGAAAGTTTCATCGCGTTTTACGACACGGAGCCGCCGCCAAGCCCTAATCTCTCTCGGGGGGGGGGGCTGATCTGGAGTCCGTTCGGGGCTCCGGAGAGGGGGATTCATCGCCGTCGTCGTCATCAACCATCCTCCATCACCAATTTCATGATGCTCACCGCCGTGCGTGAGTAATTCCATTGTAGGCTTGCTAGACGGTGATGGGTTGGATGAGATTTACCATGTAACCAAGTTAGTTTTGTTAGGGTTTGATCCCTAGTATCCACTATGTTCTGAGATTGATGTTGTTATGACTTTGCTATGCTTAATGCTTGTCACTAGGGCCCGAGTGCCATGATTTCAGATCTGAACCTATTATGTTTTCATGAATATATGTGTGTTCTTGATCCTATCTTGCAAGTCTATAGTCACCTATATGTGTTATGATCCGACAACCCCGAAGTGACAATAATCGGGATACTTCTTGGTGATGACCGTAGTTTGAGGAGTTCATGTATTCACTATGTGCTAATGCTTTGTTCCGGTTCTCTATTAAAAGGAGGCCTTAATATCCCTTAGTTTCCGCTAGGACCCCGCTGCCACGGGAGGGTAGGACAAAAGATGTCATGCAAGTTCTTTTCCATAAGCACGTATGACTATTTACGGAATACATGCCTACATTACATTGATGAACTGGAGCTAGTTCTGTGTCACCCTATGTTATAGCTATTACATGAGGAATCGCATCCGGCATAATTATCCATCACTGATCCATTGCCAACGAGCTTTTCATATATTGTTCTTCGCTTATTTACTTTTCCGTTGCTACTGTTACAACTACTACAAAAACCCAAAACTATTATCTTTACTTTTGCCACCGTTACTTTTATTATCATACCTCTTTTGCTACTAAATACTTTGCTGCAGATACTAAGTTATCCAGGTGTGGTTGAATTGACAACTCAACTGCTAATACTCAAGAATATTCTTTGGCTCCCCTTGTGTCGAATCAATAAATTTGGGTTGAATACTTTACCCTCGAAAGCTGTTGCGATCCCCTACACTTGTGGGTTATCAAGACTAATTTCTGGCGCTGTTCCCGGGGAGCATAGCTCTATTCTCTGAGTCACTTGGGATTTATATCTGTTGATCACTATGAAGAACTTGAAAGACGACAGAACCAAGATTTTGCCCTCAACTACGAGGGGAGGTAAGGAAGTGCCATCTAGCTCTGCACTACATTCTCCTTCTGTTATTAGTAAACTTGCGACACCTAAACCTGCTACTGCTTTGAATTCTGATATGTCGCATGTTGCATGATACTTATGATGAAACTACTTCTGTCTGTGATACTACTTTGCCATTAGGTGAATTTCTTGATGAACAACTTGCAAGAGTTAGGGGGGATAAAATTATTGAAGATGCTATTATTGATGATAGTGATGATGAAAATTCTCCCATTATTATGAACTACCTGTTGTTCCTGAGGGTTATTCTATGAATGAAGGAGCTGCTAGAGCTATATTTGCTTGCAATGATAGATATGATCTTAAGAAATTATTAGCTAAATGGAAGCAGCAGTCTCTTAATGCTAGAATGAAACCTGACCCTGCTTTTGCTACTTCACCTATTTGTGTTACTGATAAGGATTATGAATTCTCTGTTGATCCTGAGATTATTACTTTAGTTTAATCTGATCCTTTTTATGGCCTTGAATCTGAAACTGTTGTGGCACATCTTACCAAGTTGAATGATATAGCTACCCTGTTTACTAATGATGAGAAGTCTCGCTATTTTTATATCCTTAAGATATTTCCGTTCTCATTAAAGGGTGATGCTAAGACTTGGTATAGTTCTCTTGCTCCTGGTTGTGTGCGTAGTCCCCAGGATATGATTTATTACTTCTCTCCTAAATATTTCCCTGCTCATAAGAAACAAGCTGCCTTGTGGGAAATATATTACTTTGTGCAAATCAAAGAAGAGAGTCTCCCACAAGCTTGGGGGAGGCATCTCCGGTTACTTAATCCTCTGCCTGATCATCCTCTCAAGAAAAATGAAATACTTGATATCCTTTATAATGGACTAATTGATGCTTCAAAGGACTACTTGGATAGTTGTGCTGGTTGTGTTTTCAGGGAAAGAACAGTCGACAAAGCTGAAATATTATTGAATAATATGTTGACTAATGAAAATAATTGGAATCTTCCTGAGCCAATTCCTGAAGCAATTCCTGAAGCAATTGAGCCAACTCCTAAGCTTATTCCTAAACCCACTCCGAAGAAGAGAGGTGTTTTATTTCTCAGTCCTGAAGATATGCAAGAGGCAAAGAAATCAATGAAAGAAAAAGGTATTAAAGTTGAAGATGTTAAGAATTTACCTCCTATTGAAGAAATACACGGTCTTAATATACCGCCTGTTGAAGAACCACACTGTCTTGATAACCCGACACAGGTAGTAAAGGTAAATTCTCTCCATAGATATGATAAAGTTGAAATCCCCTCTACTAAATTCCATAGCCCATGCTTAGATGAATTTGATGACTTTATGGCTAGACAAGAAAGTTTTAATGCTTATGTTGGTAGAGAGTTAAACAATAATGCTTTCGAGATAGGACGCGTGAGCGATAATATGGCTAGAGTTAAAGGTGAACTCAAACTAGTTACCAAATATGCGTCTATGGTTGCTACTCAAGCTGAGCAAGTACTTAAAGCTCAAAATGATTTGCTTGAGTAATTAAATAGTAAAAATGACTTTCTTGTTAGAGTGGCTACTAGAACTGGTAGAATGACTCAGGAACCTTTGTATCCTGAAGGCCACCCCAAGAGAATCGAGCAAGATTCTCAGAGAAATAATTTAGAGGCACCTAGTTCTTCTAAAAGGAAGAAAAAAAAAGATAGGACTTTGCATGCTTCTAGTGAACTTACTGTAGACACACCTGAGAATGCCAATGATATCTCTGTTTCTGATGCTAAAACACAATCAGGTGATGAACATGAACCTAGTGATAATGTTAATGATAATGTTCATGTTGATGCTCAACCTAGCAAAAACAATGAAGTAGAGATTGAACCTGCTGTTGATCTTGATAACCCACAATCAAAGAATCAGCGATATGATAAGAGAGATTTTGTTGCTAGGAAGCACAGTAGATAAAGAGAACCATGGGTTCAGAAACCCATGCCCTTTCCTCCTAAACCATCCAAGACAAAGGATGATGAGGATTTTGAGCGCTTTGCTGAAATGATTAGACCTATTTTCTTACGTATGCGCTTAACTGATATGCTTAAAGTAAATCCTTATGCTAAGTATATGAAGGATATCATTACAAACAAAAGAAAGATACCGGAAGCTGAAATTTCCACCATGCTTGCTAATTAAACTTTTAAAGGTGGAATTCCAAAGAAACTTGGAGATCCGGGTGTGCCAACTATACCATGCTCCATTAAAAGAAATTATGTTAGAACTGCTTTATGTGATCTTGGAGCCGGTGTTAGTGTTATGCCTCTCTCTTTATATCGTAGACTTGAATTGAATAAGTTGACACCTACTGAAATATCTTTGCAAATGGCTGATAAATCAACTGCTATACCTGTCGGTATTTGTGAGGATGTGCCTGTTGTGGTTGCAAATGTCACTATTTTAACGGACTTTGTCATTCTTGATATTCCTGAGGACGATAGTATGTCTATTATCCTTGGTAGACCCTTTTTGAATACTGCAGGGGCTGTTATTGATTGCAACAAAGGCAATATCACTTTTCATGTTAATGGTAATGAGCATATGGTACACTTCCCGAGGAAACAATCTCAAGTTCATAGCATCAATGCTATTGGAAAAGTTCCAACTATTATTATTGGAGGTTTTGAATTTCCTCTCCCTACTGTCAAGAAAAAGTATGATATTCTTATTGTTGGGGATTTTCATATCCCCGTTGAGGTAACTTAGTGTTATTCGAAATTTCTCTGGTTCCGTGTTATTCGGAATGAGTTTGTTAACAAGACTTGATCAACCTTGCTAGTGGATTCATTTTGATGATCACGAGATGGATGAAACTAGAAGGCACAACCTTTTGTACCCACTTTTTACTTTCTGTTATTTAGAATAAATAAAGCAAAAATAGTATTATCTGTCTATTTTCTGAATTATCCGTGTATTAAAAAATATCCCGAAAATAGAATTGCTCCAAATGCCCTGCAAATTTAGTATGATTTTTTATGGAATATTTGAGGATTTTAGGCACTGAAAACACTACAGGAGGGGCAAGCACCAGGCCACGAGAGTGGAGAGCGCGCCCACCCCACCTGTGTTCGCCCCCGTGTCTCGTGGGCCCCTCGTGGCCCCCCTCCACTTATGCCAGCACCCACATACTTCATCTTCTACCCAAAAAAATCCCCATCCAGCTCAAGCACGAGTTCTAGCTTATTTTGCTGCGATTTTTGATCTCCTAGCTCAAAGCTCCATTCAGAAAACTGCTTTGGGAGATTGTTGCTTGGTATGTGACTCCTCCATTGGTCCAACTAGTTTTTGTTCTAGTGCTTTATTCATTGCAAATTTTTGCTGCATAGGTGACCATGTTCTTGAGCTTGCATGTTAAATTTATGAGGTCCCAAGCAATTCAAATGCATGATATAGGCTCTAGGCACTTGTAGGAGTAGTTGCTACCAATCTTGTTTACTTTTATTCACTTTTATTTTGAAGTTACTAAAATTTCAGAAATTTTCAGAAAATGTTAAGGAAATTTTGAGAGGCTCTTCTAGCCAAGGCTCTCTGGAAAAACAAGCCAAAGAGAAGGAAAAAGCCAAGTATAATCTTCCTCACTTAGCGGAAGTGCGGTCTGTGAATGGCCATGCAATGATTTCTTAAAAGAAGCTGGAATTCATGAAGATTTTTATTCCTTGATCGAGACTGCAGGCCTCACCGGTTTCATCAACGACCGGATCGATCAGTATCTCTTACTCACTAATACTTTCGGGCAAAACTTTTATTATTATCCTAAGAAGTCACCGCCTTCAGTATCATTTCATTTATATGATGAATTCAGAGAAATGTCTTTACATAATTTTTGCGCGGTGTGTAGGATACCTTATGAGGGAGAATTAGAGGAACCCCATCGTAAAGATGTGGATGGCTTTGTTAATACTATCGCTGTAGAGGAGCCAAAGAAGGGTTCCGAGGCAAAAATCTCTAGCATACACTTTCCTGTTTTACGCTACTTTGCCATATTTGCTAGTAGATGCTTGATTGGTCGTGGAAATAGTGGAAGCTTTAGTGTTCCTGATATTATCATTCTTCAACATGCCTTTCTTGGAGACAATACTTTTAGTATGGGTGTCGTCGTTGCTAAACGGCTAGCCCTGAATCGTACAAAAGGCCCCATATTTGGAGGTATCTATGCTGCACGTCTTGCTACACATTTTCAGATACCCATTAGGCACCATGAGAAAGAGGAGACAAAATTGCCTCCTCACGTTTTAGATTACAAGAGCATGGTAGCACACATGTTTATTGTTGACAACGAATGGAAAATGCTCTTGTATAAACTTAGATTTAATAAGAAACACTTTGAGATTATTATTTTGCATGCACCTCTGTTGTTTGATTTGCTTGCATAAAATTTTCTTGTCACGCCGGAAGCGGTGTACAATCACCGAGCCCAAGCTTTTACTCCAGAACCTGAACCTGAGCTGGAACCTGAACTGGACCCTTATCGTGCATCATCTGTCCAGTGGGATCCGGAGATGACTAGCCAGTGGTATCCTAATTACACTTCCCAGTACACCGGGGAGAGTAGCGGCGGTCCTTGGTACTAGACCAACTTAGGCCAAAAGCCTAATCTTGGGGGAGTACGTATTTCTCACCGACTTTACATTCATGTTCACACACTAGTCGTCGGTGGTCATACTCTTTCATTGTATTATCCATGCTAGTTTAAATTTCTTTTCCTAGTTTTCTTCTTGTGTGTTTGATAAACCTTAAGAAGAACCAAAAAAATTAATTAGTTTAATTTTCATGCTTGTAGTAGAATTAAAATGAAAACACAAAAAGATTTCTTGTTCTTCTTTTTACTTGTTGGGAGCTTTCCCGTGTAAATAGTTTTATTTTATTTTCTTTTCTCTGGGGGTCGAGAAGACCATATTGAAAATGTTTAGTGGCTCTCATATGCATGATTGTTTATTTTACTTAGAGCCCATATTTCCCTGTCTTCTCTCTTGAGTTGAATGCTTGCAGATTCTAGCTTAGTCCAATGCACGTGCACTCTTATTATTATACACATCGTTCGGTCGTGCAAGTGAAAGGCAATAATGACGATATATGATGGACTTACTGGGATAAGAAAAGCTGGTATGAACTCGACCTCTCTTGTTTTTGTAAATATGATGAGTTCATCGTTTCTGATTCAGCTTATTATGAAGTAAACATATTTGCAATGACATTTAGAGATGATAGTTGCTTGTGCCATGCTTGATTAGCTATGAGTTATAATGGTTTACCTTGCGTGCCAACATGCTATTAGAATGATTATGATGTGGTATGATGGGATGGTATCCTCCTTTAAATGAATTGAGTGACTCGACTTGGCACATGTTCACGCATGTAGTTGAAACAAATCAACATAGCCTTCATGATATTTATGTTCATGGTAGATTATATCCTACTCATGCTTGTATTCGGTGTAAATTAATTTTAATGCATGTTTATGACTGTTTGTCGCTCTCTCAGTTGGTCGCTTCCCAGTCTTTTGCTAGCCTTCACCTGTACTAAGAGGGAATACTGCTTGTGCATCCAAACTCCTTAAACCCCAAAGTTGTTCCATATGAGTCCACCATACCTTCCTATATGCGGTATTTACCTGTCGTTCCAAGTAAATTTGTATGTGCCAAACTCCAAACCTTCAAATGAAATTCTGTTTTGTATGCTCGAGCAGCTCATGTTACAACTAGGGCTGCCTATATCTTCCATGCTAGGTGGGTTATTCTCAAGAGGAGTGGACTCCGCTGCTCATTCACGAGAAAGGGTCGGTAACCGGGATGCCCAGTCCCATGATCCAAAAAGATCAAAGCAAATCAAAATAATTAAACAAAACTCCCCCAGGGCTATTGTTAGTTGGAGGCACTCGTTGTTTTGAGCAAGCCATGGATTGATGCTTGTTGGTGGTTGGGGGAGTGTAAACCTTTACCATTCTGTTTGGGAACTGCCTATAATGCATGTAGTATGGAAGATACAACCATCTCATAGTTGTTGCGTTGACAGCGAAAGTATGCCGCTCAAACTGTTGTTCAATCTCTATTTTAAAATCAAGCTCCGGCACCTCTACAAATCCCTGCTTCCCTCTGCGAAGGGCCTATCTATTTACTTTTATGTTGAGTCATCACCCTTCTTATTAAAAAGCACCCGCTGGAGAGCACACTGTCATTTGCATTCATTACTATTGATTTATATTGGATATGACTTGACTAGATCTCTTTTACCATGAATTACAATGTTTAGTCAGTCCTTAATCTTTAAAGGTGCTCTGCATTTATGCTTTGCGGTCTTAGAAAAGGCTAGCGAGATACCATTTTGTTATATCATCTTATGATTATTTTGAGAAAGTTGTCATCCGAGCTTTATTATTATGGCTCGCTAGCTGATTATGCTATTGATATGAGTAATTGTGAGACCTAAGTGTTATTGTGAGTATGGTTAGTTCATAATATTTGCTGAAACTTGAATGCTGGCTTTTCGTGTTTACAACAACAAGAGCAAACAGAGTTTGTACAAGTTTTTCTTTATCACTTTCAGTTTATCAACTGAATGGCTTGAGGACAAGCAAAGGTTTAAGCTTGGGGGAGTTGATACGTCTCCAACGTATCTACTTTTCCAAACACTTTTGCCCTTGTTTTGGACTCTAACTTGCATGATTTGAATGAAACTAACCCGGACTGACGCTGTTTTCAGCAGAACTGCCATGATGTTGTTTTATGTGTAGAAAAGAAAAGTTCTCGGAATGTCCTGAAAATCCACGGAGCAACTTTTTGGAAAATATAAAAAATACTGGTGAAAGAATCAAGACCAGGGGGCCCACACCCTGTCCACGAGACAGGGGGTGAGCCCCCTCCCCCTGGGTGCGCCCCCCCTATCTCGTGGGCCCCTGGACCTCCACCAACCTCAACTCCAACTCCATATACTCACGTTCGGGGAGAAAAAATCAGAGAGAAAGTTTCATTGCGTTTTACGACACGGAGCCGCCGCCAAGCCCTAATCTCTCTCGGGAGGGCTGATCTGGAGTCCGTTCGGGGCTCCGGAGAGGGGGATTCGTCGCCATCGTCATCATCAACCATCCTCCATCACCAATTTCATGATGCTCACCGCCGTGCGTGAGTAATTCCATCGTAGGTTTGTTGGACGGTGATGGGTTGGATGAGATTTACTATGTTCTGAGATTGATGTTGCTATGACTTTGGTATGCTTAATGCTTGTCACTAGGGCCCGAGTGCCATGATTTCAGATCTGAACCTATTATGTTTTCATGAATATATGTGTGTTCTTGATCCTATCTTGCAAGTCTATAGTCACCTATTATGTTTTATGATCCGACAACCCCGAAGTGACAATAATAGGGATACTTCTCGGTGATGACCATAGTTTGAGGAGTTCATGTATTCACTATGTGCTAATGCTTTGTTCCGGTTCTCTATTAAAAGGAGGCCTTAATATCCCTTAGTTTCCGCTAGGACCCCGCTGCCACGGGAGGGTAGGACAAAAGATGTCATGCAAGTTCTTTTTCATAAGCACGTATGACTATTTACGGAATACATGCCTACATTACATTGATGAACTAGTGCTAGTTCTTTGTCACCCTATGTTATAGCTATTACATGAGGAATCACATCCGGCATAATTATCCATCACTGGTCCATTGCCTACGAGCTTTTCATATATTGTTCTTCGCTTATTTAGTTTTCCGTTGCTACTGTTACAACTACTACAAAAACCCAAAAACTATTATCTTTACTTTTGCCACTGAGGGAGTCCTGGACTAGGGGGTGTCCGGACAGCCGGACTATCATTATCCGCCGGACTCCAAGACTACGAAGATACAAGATTGAAGACTCCGTCCCGTGTCCGGGTGGGACTTTCCTTGGCGTGGAAGGCAAGCTTGGCGATACGGATATGTAGATCTCCTACCATTGTAACCGACTCTGTGTAACCCTAGCCTCCTCCGGTGTCTATATAAACCGGATGGCTTTAGTCCGTAGGACAACATACATTACAACAATCATACCATAGGCTAGCTTCTAGGGTTTAGCCTCCTTGATCTCGTGGTAGATCCACTCTTATACTACCCATATCATCAATATTAATCAAGCAGGACGTAGGGTTTTACCTCCATCAAGAGGGCCCGAGCCTGGGTAAAAACATCGTGTCCCTCGTCTCCTGTTACCATCCGCCTAGACGCACAGTTCGGGACCCCCTACCCGAGATCCGCCGGTTTTGGCACCGACATTGGTGCTTTCATTGAGAGTTCCTCTGTGCTATCACCGATAGGCCCGATGGCATCTTCAACCAACAACGCTATCCAGGGTGAGACTTTTCTCCCCGGACAGATCTTCGTATTCGGCGGCTTCGCACTGCGGGCTAATTCACTTGGCCATCTGGAGCAGATCGAAAGCTACGCCCCTGGCTGTCAGGTCAGATTCGGAAGCCTAAACTTCACGGCCGATGTCCGCGGAGACTTGATATTCGACGGACTCGAGCCACAGCCAAGCACGCCGCACTATGACGACGGGCATGATCTAGCTCTGCCACCGAACAGTGCCTTGGTGGCCGCGCACAAATCCACTTCGGCCATTAGTCCGGAGCCGATCGCCTAGATCGAGGGCCGGTGGATAGACGCTGCCCCGGGGGCTTCAACATCCACGGCGATGGAGCCGAACACTAATCTTGTCCCCTGCGAAACTCGTGATTCCGAGGCGCCGGACTCCTTGCCGGACTCCGAACCTCCCGCGCCCCTACCAATCGATTCGGATTGGGCGCCGGTTATGGAATTCACCGCCGTGGATGTCTTCCAATACTCGCCTTTTGGTGATATCCTGAATTCACTAAAGCATCTATCATTATCAGGAGAGTCCTGGCCAGACTATGGCCAGGATGGTTGGGGTACGGACGACGAAGAAATTCAGAGCCCACCCTCCACCCACTTTGTAGCTGCCGTCGACGATCTAACCGACATGCTAGACTACGACTCCAATGAAATCGACGCTATGGACGACGATGCCGGAGACGAACAGGAACCAGCGCCTACAGGGCACTGGAAGACCACCTCGTCATACGACATATATATGGTGGACACCCCAAAAGACGGGGATGGCGAAGAAGCAGCGGAGGCAGACTCTTTAAAGAAGCATCCCAAACGCCGGCGTCAGCGGCGCTGCTCTAAATCCCGCCACAGCAAGAATGGAGATTCCGGCACAGGAGATAATAATACTCCAGAGAGTGCCGAAGACAATCCCCTCCAGCAAGACTCAGCGCAGGAGGATGCAGAAGCAAGCCCTCACGACAGGGCGGCAGACGAAGAGGTTGAGGATCATAACTATATGCCTCCCTCCGAAGACGAAGCAAGCCTCAACGATGATGAATTCGTCGTACCTGAGGATCCCGTCGAACAAGAGCGCTTCAAGCGCAGGCTTATCGCCACAGCAAACAGCCTAAAGAAAAAGCAGCAACAGCTTCAAGCTGATCAGGACATGCTGCCCGATCGATGGACCGAGGTCCTCGCGGCCGAAGAGTATAAACTCGAACGCCCCTCCAAAAGTTACCCAAGACGCAAGTTGCTCCCCCGATTAGAGGAGGAAGCATACATACCTCCATCACCAGCACACGATATGGCTGACCGACCACCCCGTGGTCGTGACAGAGAGGCATCCAGGCCCCCAGCCAAGACCGTACCCCGACACCGCTCCAGAAGTACGAAGCCAAGAGGGAACGCGCCGGACTTGCGAGACATATTGGAGGACAAAGCAAGGAAATCGAGATCCATCTACGGATCACGTGGGCGCCCCACGACCCATGACGAATACCGTCGCGCCGGATACAATAACCCCGGCCGGGCCGAACACAGCAGACAGCGCTCTCTCGAGCTGCGTCGCGATATTGCTCAATACAGAGGCGCCGCACACCCGCTATGCTTCACTGACGAAGTAATGGATCACCAGATCCCCGAAGGATTTAAACCCGTAAACATCGAATCTTACGATGGCACAACAGACCCCGCGGTTTGGATCGAAGACTATCTTCTCCACATCCATATGGCCCGCGGCTACGATCTCCATGCCATCAAGTATCTCCCACTCAAGCTTAAAGGACCAGCTCGGCATTGGCTAAACAGCTTGCCCACAGAGTCAATTGGGTGCTGGGAAGACCTGGAAGCCGCATTCCTCGACAACTTCCAGGGCACGTATGTGCGACCACCAGACGCCGATGACCTAAGCCACATTATTCAGCAGCCAGACGAATCGGCCAGACAATTCTGGACACTGTTCTTGACAAAGAAAAACCAAATCGTCGACTGTCCGGATGTAGAGGCCCTTGCAGCCTTCAAACATAACATCCGGGACGAATGGCTAGCCCGGCACCTGGGGCAGGAAAAGCCGAAATCCATGGCAGCCCTCACATCGTTAATGACCCGCTTTTGCGCGGGAGAGGACAGCTGGCTAGCCCGCAGCAACAATCTCCGTAAAAATTCTGGCAGTCCGGATGCTAAGGACAACAACGGCAGGTCACGTCGAAACAAAAACAAACGCCGCATTAACGACGACGATAAGGAGGATACGGCAGTCAACGCCAGATTCCGAGGCTCAAAACCCGGTCAGCGGAAGAAGCCGTTCAAACGAACCACTCCGGGTCCGTCCAACTTGGACCGAATACTCAACCGCTTATGCCAGATACATGGCACCCCTGAAAAACCAGCTAATCACACTAATAGAGATTGCTGGGTGTTCAAGCAGGCAGGCAAGTTAATTGTCGAAAACAACGACAAGGGGCTAAACAGCGACGACGAGGAAGACACCCGACCGCCGAACAATAGAGGACAGAAGGGTTTTCCCCCACAAGTGCGGACGGTGAACATGATTTACGCGACCCATATACCCAAGAGGGAGAGGAAACGCGCACTAAGGGACGTCTATGCGATGGAGCCAGTCGCCCCGAAGTTCAATCCATGGTCCTCTTGTCCGATCACTTTCGATCGAAGAGACCATCCGACCAGCATACGCCATGGCAGATTCGCCGCATTGGTTTTAGACCCAATCGTCGATGGATTTCACCTCACGAGAGTCCTGATGGACGGCGGTAGTATCCTGAACCTGCTTTATCAGGATACAGGGCGCAAAATGGGCATAGACCCCTCAAGTATTAAACCTACAAAGACAACCTTTAAAGGTGTCATACCAGGAGTGGAAGCCAACTGTACAGGCTCAGTCACACTGGAAGTGGTCTTCGGATCCCCGGATAATTTCCGGAGCGAAGAGTTAATCTTCGACATAGTCCCGTTTCGCAGTTGCTATCACGCTCTGCTCAGACGAACCGCGTTTGCAAAATTCAACGAGGTGCCGCATTATGCATACCTAAAGCTCAAGATGCCAGGCCCTCGCGGAGTCATCACGGTCAATGGGAATACGAAACGCTCCCTCCGAACGGAGGAACATACAGCGGCTCTCGCGGCAGAAGTACAAAGCAGCCTTTTAAGGCAATTCTCGAGTCCGGCCGCTAAAAGGCCGGAGACAGCAAAACGCGCCCGGAGCAATGCTAACCAAGACCACCTGGCGCGATCATAGCACGCGTAGCAATGCGGCCCCAACCCTCGCCCGCGCATGATCGCAAGAATAACACTCCGCGTACATCATTACACTTGGGAGATACCATGGGCACAGGGGAGGGGGCACGATCGCAACGGACCCAGAGTGCGGTTCGACCACACCGGGGGCTCGCAAGTGTGCCCCCCTTTTTATTTTTTATTTCCCTTCTTTGTGTACATAGGACTCCGTTAACCAGAGGCCCTGTCCGGCGATGAACCTGCCGAACTCATGATGCAATAGTCAGGGACGAAAGAAGGCTGCGACGAACACTCAGGTGGTCTCAATTACGAGCATTAAATTCGATTATATACACCAAGTCCGCAGCTCACCCCTGAAGGGGGACATGTTTACTTAGTCCAAATCCCTTGCTTACCGCACTATTTGTATCAGTCCGCACTCATAGCAGATCTCCTTTGATAAATAATGCAGCACTTTTCGACTGCAATTACACCACCTTTTTATATATATGTTCATTACATGACCTCTTGCACCCGTATATTTTGTTACGGCCGAATACCCCAGGGGCTTCTGTTCCCCAAATTATGGTGTGATAAAGTCCGAACACTTTCATAAGTGCGGAACCCCGAACTTATAGCATTATATGAATCGGCTCTGAATCATGTCTTGGATCAATAGTTGGGTTTGCCCGGCTCCCACGTTTTGGTGCCTTACGTTCCGTTCTGTCGGCTAAGGTGGCACTGGGAGAACCACTGCGATTGCGCCCCGGTTGAGCCGGGCGAGCGCCTCAGTGGAGAAAGCTAAAACTGACTGGCATGATAAGGCGAGAGACTGGTCGCTGTTCGAGAGGTTTTTTCGGGTCCTTAAAGACTCACGCCGCTTCGAGCGAAGTTCCGGACAATGTCCGACGAAGGCGTGGATAGCGCCCCGGGTTCGGTCTTCCGAATACTAGGGGCTTCGCCGAAATTTAAAATTATAGAATTCTATGGCTAAGTGAGAGTGTTCAAGCATTATAAGTCCGGTTGCCTTGTTCGTTGTGTTGAGCGCCTCCCTAGATGGACCCAAAAATGGGAACAAGAGTGCTCAAGTTTATCCCGAACACCCCAGCACTCGTGGCTTGGGGGCCGAAGCCAACGACTTGCCATCTCTCAGATTTTATAAACGGCCGCACAGAAGGTAATATTTTAAATTAAACAAGCGTTGCTTAACGCGCACATGAACAAAGTTTCAGCGCGCAGGATAATAGATAACGAGTTTACTCAAAGATTACATTTCGGGGGCACTCATCGGCAATATCGCGGGCTCCCTTCAGGACAGTTTTATAATACATCTCGGGCGTGCGGTACTCCTTGCCCGGTGGCGGTGGGTCCGTGAGAAGCTTCTCCGCATCCAACTTGCCCCAATGCACCTTTGTGCGGGCAAGGGCCCGACGAGCACCTTCAATACAGGCGGAGCGCTTGATGACCTCCACCCAGGGGCACGCATCCACCAGCCGCCGCACGAGGATGAAGTAGCTTCCAGGCATGGCCTGTCCAGGCCACAGCCGGACTATGAGAGCCTTCATGGCCTCCTCAGCTACCTTGTGGAGTTCGACCAGCTGCTTCAGCTGGTCGCTTGGGGGCACCAGATGGCCGGCCTTAGCGTACTGAGACCAGAAGACCTTCTCTGTCGAGCTCCCCTCCTCGCCATGATAGAATGCGGCAGCATCAGATGCACTACGAGGCAGATCTGCAAACGCCCCTGGAGAGCTCCGAACGCGGGTAAGTGTCAGGTAGTTTACATTAACATGCCTGCTTTGCATGAAAAATGCCTTACCCGCCGCTATCTTCTTTATATCCTCAACCTCCTGAAGGGCCTTATGGGCCTCGGCCTTGGCGGACTTGGCACTTTCGAGAGCCGAGGCAAGCTCGGACTCTCGAGTCTTGGAGTCACGCTCCAAACTCTCATGCCTCTCCATGAGAGCCTGGAGCTCTTGCCGTACTTCCGCCACCCGTGCCTCCTGCTTCTCTCGTTCCTCCCGCTCCGTGGCCGCACTACGTTCGGCCGCGGACACGGCCTCCTTCAGGGCTGCCACCTCGTTCGTGGCCCCTGCAATACCCATATTATCCTTGTTAATTTTATTGCAACCAAAATCCTTTTCTGTAAGGTAACCATTCAAAGCGGTGTGACTCACCTTCTTTGTCCTCGAGCTGCTTCTTGGCATGGCCGAGCTCTTGCTCGGACCGCTCGAGATCCTTTTTCAGCACATCGACCTCCGCCGTTAGTGCGACAGAGGTCAGCAGCGCAGCCTGCAAACCCATATTGACATATTTTAAGCAACCCTGCGTATATCTTGTTAGATCCTCAGCCCGGCTTTTTCTTTCCAAACACCGAACTGAGCATCAGGGGCTACTGTCTATGCGGTATTACATTACATAATTTTAACTTCTTACCTCAAAGCCTGTTAGAAGGCTGCTGCAGGCTTCGGTCAGCCCACTTTTGGCGAGCTGAACCTTTTCAATCACCGCACTCATGATAGTGCGGTGTTCTTCCTCCATGGAAGCGCCTTTAAGCGCCTCCAACAAGTTATCCGGCGCCTCCGGTTGGACGGAGGCCGCCGGCGTCACAGTCTTGCCCTTCTTTCGAAGGGGCCGCTTGCCGGACTCTGGAACCACTGCGGGTTCCGATGTAGAGTCCGGCGCAAAGTCCGGGAGGCTGCCTGACGGCGCCTCCGGAGCCTCCTCCTGATGGGTCCCTCTTTGGGATCCCACCTCGGCGTCCTCGTCGGCGCGTGGGGTAGAGGCAGTCAGAAGTGAATCCACATCCGACGGGGCCAACGACCCGCTCGATGAATCAGGGAGATCGTCATTGGCCGGACTACGGACAGAATGCGGCATTAAGGACACTACGCGACACGAAAGAAATTGCATATAAAGGATCCGGATACTTACGATCTTGCCGGACGCCTGGCCCTTGGAGGCCACTCATCCTCGCCAATGGTGGTATTGGTGAAACTCTCCGGGGGGGTGGTTCTCCCCCTCTTGGACCCTTCGGCCTCCCCTATTGGGGAAGCCTTCCTCTTCTTCTCTCCCCCCTCCGGGAGAGAGTACTCCTCCTCCTCGTCGTCTTCGGGAGAGGAGTCCGCGTCGTCGTCAGACGCCTGATTGCGGGAACTCTTTCGAGTCCCCGCGGCCACCTTCTTGGCCTTCTTCTCCGGCACCACGTGCGGTGCCGGAACCAGCAGCCCTGCTAAACGGGCGTCAACTGGGTCTTCTGGCATGGGAGCCGGGCTGATAAGCTGCTTGGCCTTCTCCATCCACTCCTGTCAAAGGAAAGGAAAGAATGAAACCCTCTTATAATCAATTCGATTACTAGAAAGTGTCCCGTAATGGGGTTGAATCACTTACCTCGTCAGTTGGATGCTGCGAGCTGAATCCGCGATCTTCCGTCGTGGATGCGGGGGCTTCGGCGCCCTTAAACAGCACCCTCCAGGCGCCTTCGTATGTCGTATCGAAGAGCCCGCTCAGCGGCTGGTGCTGTTCCGGATTGAACTCCCACAGATTGAATGCCCGTTCTTGGCATGGGAGAATCCGGCGGATGAGCATGACTTGGACCACGTCGACGAGCCTGAGCTTATTGCTCATCAGCTTCTGGATGCAGGCTCGGAGTCCCGTCACCTCCTTCGGATCGCCCCACAGCAAGCCCTTCTCTTTCCAGGAGGTGAGCTGCGTGGGGACGCCAGATCTAAACTCGGGGGCCGCCACCCATGTGGGCTTGCGCGGCTCGGTGATGTAGAACCACCCCGATTGCCACCCATTGACGGAGTCCACGAAGGCCCCTTCGAGCCAGAGAACATTGGGCAACTTACCCAACATGGCGCCTCCGCATTCCGCTTGCGTGCCCTTCACAACCTTCGGCTTGACGTTGAAGGTCTTGAGCCACAGGCCGAAGTGGGGCCGGATGCAGAGGAAGGCCTCGCAAACGACGATGAACGCCGAGATGTTGAGGATGAAGTTCGGCGCCAGATCGTGGAAATCCAGGCCGCAATAGAACATGAGCCCCCAGACGAATGGATGGAGCGGAAAGCGCAGTCCGCGGAGGAAGTGGGGAAGGAAGACGACCCTCTCATGAGGCCCAGGGGTAGGGACGAGCTGCCCCTCGTCGGGCAGCCGATGCGCGATATCGCCGGAGAGATATCCGGCGCTGCGCAGCTTGGTGATGTGCTCCTCCTTAACGGTGGAGGCCAGCCACTTGCCTCCCGCTCCGGACATATTCGGAGAAGGTCGAGGCGAGATGCGCGAACTTGGGCGTGGGAGCTTGAGTGCGCGGAGATGGATAAGCAAAGGAGGAAGAAGGCGTAGGTGAGAAGGTGAATCCTTATCCCTTATATGTAGGCAGACGAAAACTATGCGTCCCGCTGGCCTGATAAAACTGGCTTATCTCCCAAGCGCCACCATCAATGGCGCGGTTGGGTTACCCACGTCCGTATTGATGAGAATCCCGGAATAAGGGGAACACGATCTCTGCTTCGACAAGACGTGCCAAGGAAACCGCTTCGCTAAACGTGCTGAGGTGGTATAGTAAAAAACGATTCAAACAAAGGCTTGGTAGCGGTGTGATGTCACGCCGCATAATACGTCAGCAGATTGAACTAGTGTACACTTTATTCTCTCTACGGTGGAATGTGGAATTTATTTTGCAGAGCCGGACACTATCCTGGTGTTCATGATCTTCTCTGGATTATTCAAGGGAGGAACCCGCCTTGCAATGCTGAACATTATGCGCGCCGGACTTATCGTCATTGAAGCCTAGTTCAGGGGCTACTGAGGGAGTCCTGGACTAGGGGGTGTCCGGACAGCCGGACTATCATTATCCGCCGGACTCCAAGACTACGAAGATACAAGATTGAAGACTCCGTCCCGTGTCCGGATGGGACTTTCCTTGGCGTGGAAGGCAAGCTTGGCGATACGGATATGTAGATCTCCTACCATTGTAACCGACTCTGTGTAACCCTAGCCTCCTCCGGTGTCTGTATAAACCGGAGGGCTTTTGTCCGTAGGACAACATACATTACAACAATCATACCATAGGCTAGCTTCTAGGGTTTAGCCTCCTTGATCTCGTGGTAGATCCACTCTTGTACTACCCATATCATCAATATTAATCAAGCAGGACGTAGGGTTTTACCTCCATCAAGAGGGCCCGAACCTGGGTAAAAACATCGTGTCCCACGTCTCCTGTTACCATCCGCCTAGACGCACAGTTCGGGACCCCCTACCCGAGATCCGCCGGTTTTGACACCGACAGCCACCGTTACCTTTATTATCATACCACTTTTGCTATTAAATATTTTGCTACAGATACTAAGTTATCCAGGTGTGGTTGCATTGACAACTCAACTGCTAATACTCAAGAATATTCTTTGGCTCCCCTTGTGTCGAATCAATAAATTTGGGTTGAATACTTTACCCTCGAAAGCTGTTGCGATCCCCTACACTTGTGGCTTATCAACTTACTAGCCAGTCAACAAACGATTCTGCCTACCAGCTGCTGGATTGACATCCAACATCTGTCATGTATCTTCTATCTCTTGTCTTCTTCTTCCTCCAGCCGCCCAAACCAAACCACCCCGTCGGCTCTACCTGCTCCAGCCTCCCATGGCTGGCTGCGCCTCCGCCGCCCTACCGTACATACCCTCCAAAGTTGGCTAGTCCCTCCCACTATTCCCCCACACGTCCTTTTATTCTCCGGCGACGTCAGCCCCAACATCCGAGGCCTCGCCAACCCTCGTACTCCCCTCCTCCTGTGACTAGACTGACGCATCTTCCATGGCTCCCATTCGTTCCGTCCGAGGCCTCGCCATCGTCCTCCGCCTTGTGGCCTTGGTTCGCTCGCCGTGCGCGGTGCGCCGCTCTCTTGCCTTGTCAACGTCGTCAACAACCGAGAGGTACAAGGAGATGATTGTACATGGAGAGGATGACAGTAGGGACCCACCAGCGTCATGGCAGTACGCAAGCAAGTGCCTCTATATTACAAGCCCAAAAATATGGTTCCTCCTAATGGTTGGACATCTGGGGCTCACGCCATTGTCAACGTAGTCAATAAACGAGAGAATTACACTACGAGCGGCCGACACCAGGGACCCAACAGGTCGCGCAGTTTTTTTTGAGGAACAAGCAGTTGTTATTTATACTAGTTTTAGCGACGGATCAGGGTAACAAAGGGGCTGTGCGGGGGCTATGGCCCATCTAGCAAGGGTTTTATTTATGTTTACCACATCATGAGCCCAGTTCCGTTTTTTTCTTGCTGAAAATGGCTAGCCTAGTTCTAGTTTTTTTAAAGAAATACCCAAACGAGGCCTACTTGCTTTATCGGCCCTGCTGGGCTATAAATCTTTCAAGACGAGGAGAGTTTCATTCGGTTTGCTCAGAAATGGGTTATGCATTTTTTAAACACATCAAACCGGGAATTAGTTTCAATTTTTTTTTCATTACAAGATTTTAAATTCCATTGATTTTTATGCGTGGACAATTATTTGGATTTTATATTTATATAAATTATTTTTCAAAATAGTTTGAATGTGAATCGATATTTCTGGATTAAAAACAGTTGACTGCACCAAAATATGCGAAATTTAGTATACTTTTTAACCGTGGCCACAATATGGGGTGTAATGCTAACAAAAAGAAGATGCGCTCCAAAAATATTCTTAAGAATTAGCAAATGGGCTGTACATTATTAGAAATAATGGCAGATGGGCTGTATGCTGTTTTCCACAGATTTGAGGCTGACTTGTGCGCCTACTACAGGTTGACGCGTATGCTTTCATAAAATAAAGGTTGACGCACATGCAACGCCCTGTCAACTTAGTCAACACACAAGAGCAGTGACTGTTGGATGTCCATCCAACGGCTGTCGTGCTTCATCAATCTCTGCTCTTCATGCTCCAGCCGCTCAAACAAGCACCAGCGGGACCGCCTGCTCCCTCCTCCCGCGGCCGGCTATGCTGCCGCGCAGGCCTCACGACCCCACCGTACTCCCATCACTGGCCTAGCCATCCTTCTACTCACCCACACCTGTTGTTATTCTCCGGGGACGGCACACGAACCAGCGAACCCTCGTACTCCTCCGCGTGGGAAACAACTGCCAAGTATTCCCTGGCACCGTGTCGTTCCCTTCCTAGGCCTCGCCGTCGTCCACTGCCCTGGTGCTCTCGGCGCCGCCTGGTCAACGTGGTCAATGAACGACATCCATCGGAAGTGGACTGTACGTGGAGAGGCTGACGGCTGGGTCCACGGCCGCACGCAAGGAAATGCCTCCTTATTATGTGCAAAATAATGATTCCTCCACCTGACAGCTAGGATCCACAGGAAGGGCCTCTGTATTTCGCGAAAAAAACGTTCCCCCCGCTGACAGGTCGGACCCACCAGCTATATCTTCGCATGCAAGGAAGTGCCTCCTTATTACGCCCAAAAAAATGAATACCCCCTGCTAGATGGGACCCACCATATTGTTGGGATGACTTGTGGGCCTACTAAGTTGACTGGGACGGAGGGCTTTGTCTACTTAGTCAATACTCCAGTGACCGTATGATGTCCATCCAACGGCCATAGTGCTTCTTCAACCTCTAGTCTTCTTGCTCCAGCCGCCCAAAGCAGCGCCGGTCGTGCCGCCTGCTCCTGCCTCCTGTGGCCGGCTGTGCTGCCGCGGAGGCCTCACCGCCCCCATACTACTCCCACCACTAGCCAGGCCATCCCTCCACTCACCCACACCCCCTGTTATTCTGCGGCGACGGCAGCCTCACACCGCAGTCGAACCAGTGAACCCTCGTACTCCCCTCCGCGTGGGCATCCACTGCCGCGTCTTCCCCTTCCTAGGCCTCGCCGTCGTCCACCGCCGTGGTGGTCTCGGCGCGGCGTGGTCAATGTGGTCAATGACCGACTTCCATCGGAAGAGTACTGTACGTGGAGAAGGTGACAGCTGGGTCCACGGCAGCCGCAAGGAAGTGCCTCCTTATTACGCGGAAAATAATTATTCCTCCACCTGACAACAGGGACCCACCGGATGGGCCACCAGTATTTCACGAAAAAAACATTTCCCTCCTGACTGCTGGGATCCACTGGACGGGCCACCGTATTTCGCGAAAAAACGTTCGCCCGCTGTCAGCTCGGACCCACCGGAAGTGCCTCCTTATTACGCAAAAAAAATGAATACTCCCCATGCTAGATGGGACCCACCTTGGTGGGAGGCTGACTTGTGGGCCTACTAAGTTGACGGGGACGGAGGGCTTTGTCAACTTAGTCAATATGAACGATTCTAGCTCCAGTGGTCGTACGATGTCCATCCAACGGCCGTAGTGCTTCTTCAACCACTGGTCTTCTTGCTCCAGCCACCCAAAGCAGTGTCGGTCGTGCCGCATGCTCCTGCCTCCCGTGGCCGGCTGTGCTGCCGCGGAGGCCTCACCGCCCCCTACTATTCCCACCGCTGGCCAGGCCCTGCGGTGACGGCAGCCTCGCACCGCAGCCGAACCAGTGAACCCTCGTACTCCTCTCCGCGCGGGCTTCCGCCGTGTCTTCCCCGGCTCCGTGTCGTCCCCTTCCTAGGCCTCGCCGTCGTCCACCGCCCTGGTGCTCTCCACGCGGCGTGGTCAACGTGGCCAAGGAACGACTTCCATCGGAAGAGTACTGTACGTGGAGAGGCTGACAGTTGGGTCCACGGCGGCCGCAAAGAAGTGCCTCCTTATTACGCGCAAAATAATTATTCCTCCACCTAACAGCAGGGACCCACCAGACGGGCCGCCGTATTTCGCGAAAAAAACGTTCCCCCCCCCGACTACTGGGACCCATCAGCTACACCTTCGCACGCAAGGAAGTGCGTCCGGGCAAAAAAAACGATTCGCCCCCCTGACTGCTGGGACCCACCAGCTACATCTTCGCACGCAAGGAAGTGCCTGACAGTCGGGACCCACCTGGTCGAAGCGTACGTAGTGTTGTCATTCTGGTTGCGAACGTGTACGTACATACTGGTCGATGTAGAGGCGTGCACGTGCCGTAGTAGAGGCGTGCACGTGTCGTAGTAGAGGCGCGCATGTAGCATGTACATGTACGTACAACGGCCAGGATGAAAGAAAGAAAATACGTCCACGTACGTACATACGGGCGGGCTCTCGAACGCTTACTCGCGCATACGTACGGCCAGGGCTTGTGTACATGGCTGGGTCGGAACGGAGAAACTGCATCATCGTCGTGTTCATGGGGAGGCAATGGAATGCGCCGTGTTCATGGGGA
Organism: Triticum dicoccoides; assembly: GCF_002162155.2. Classification (NCBI taxonomy): domain Eukaryota; kingdom Viridiplantae; phylum Streptophyta; class Magnoliopsida; order Poales; family Poaceae; genus Triticum; species Triticum dicoccoides. Next base: position 195,540,747 of record NC_041385.1, on the reverse strand, counting down.
GGCAACGGAATGCTCGTGTTCATCGGGAGGCAACGGAATGCATCGTGTTCATCGGGAGGCAACGGAATGAGTGGGAGCCAACCGGCTTGGACGGAACAGGCGATGGAAACGAGGCCTGGCGTACCGCAGAACGGAGGAAATGGCATTGTGTTCGACCGGCCACGTTCGAAACAGGACCCTGTTCATCGGGAGGGGTCTGGCATACCGCAAAACAGAGGAAACGGACTTGTGTTGGACCTCCTACAGTCGAAACTGGGTCCTGTTGATCGGGAGGGGTGTGGCATACCACAAAACAGAGGAAACTGACTTGCTGGAGCGCTACGGTCAAAACGGGGGTTTGTTCATCGGGAGGGGTGTGGCATACCGCAAAACGGGACTCCATGGGATACTGTTCATCTCCACCGTCGACCTCCTCCAGCCTCCACGGGCTACTGTTCATCCACCGTCGACCTCCTCCATCCTCCACCTGCGACTGTTAATCCACGGGCTCCTGTTTAACCAGCCTCTCCACTGGCTACTGTTCAACCACCCCTCTCCACGGGCTCCTATTCAACCACCCCTCCACGAGCTACTGTTCATCCACCCCTCCACTGTCTACTATTCATCCAGCCCTCCATAGGGATGTCCTGTTCATCCAGCCCTCCACGGGGTCCTGTTCATCCAGCCCCAACCGGCTCGATCGATCGGGGTCCTGTTCATCTAGAGGCAACGCCACGGGGTCCTGTTCATACACCCCCCCCCCCGCAACACTCACTGTTCATCCAGAGGCAACATCGACCATCTTCAGTTAGCAGCAGTAGCGAAGGAATCGCTCGATCGGGTTCAGTTAACGGCCATTGATCGATCGCTTGGGTTCAGTAACGTGTAGCCTGCAGTGCAATCGCTCGGGTTCACTTAGAGCCCAACGCCTCGCTCGGGTTCAGTTAGAGCCCAATACCTCGCACACGCGCGCATACGTGTACGAGAGAAACGCGCATCGCTTGGCCCCGACCACCCACCGTAACTAGGAACACCCCGATATTTTCCTCGCCCTCGCTTCTACCATGGTTTTTTCCTTCATGGACGGCCCAAAGAATGTCATGCAGCTGCGTCTCCGGCCCGCCCAGGATGAAAAGCCCATTTTCTGTCATGATTTTTTGTCATAGAAGTAGGAACCCACCACATCTATGATGATACCGGGTTTTGTCACAATTATCGTCATAGAAGTGTCATAAGTATGGCAGAAAAAAATCATTCGGCCCAAAATGTCACGGATGTGTCTTTTTTTTGTAGTGCTAGCATCAACTACAAGGAGTAATCAACACTACTAGTAACCCACAGGTACCAATCTGAGGTTTTGGGACAAAGATGGAATACAAGAGATGAACTAGGATTTGAGAGGAGATGGTGCTGGTGAAGATGTTGATGGAAATTGACCCCCTCCCGATGAGAGGATCGATGGTGATGATGACGGTGATGATTTCCCCCTCCCGGAGGGATGTTTCCCCGGCAGAACAGCTCCTTCGGAGCCCTAGATTGGTTCCGCCAAGGTTCCGCCTCGTGGCGGCGGCATTTCGTCCTGAAAGCTTATGATTTTTTTTCTAGGGTATATGACTTCATATAGCAGAAGATGGTCACCAGAGGGCTGCCAGGGGGCCCACGAGGCAGGGGCGCGCCCAGGGGGTAGGGCACGCCCCCCACCCTCGTGGACGGTGGGTGGCCCCCCTCTGGTACTTCTTCCGCTCAGTATTTTTTATTAATTCCAAAAATGACTTTCGTGGAGTTTCAGAACTTTTGGAGTTGTGCAGAATAGGTCTCTAATATTTGCTCCTTTTCCAGCCCAGAATTCCACATGCCGACATTCTCCCTCTTCATGTAAACCTTGTAAAATAAGAGAGAATAGGCATAAGTATTGTGACATAACGTGTAATAACAGCCCATAATGCAATAAATATCGATATAAAAGCATGATGCAAAATGGACGTATCATCGGCCGCGAAGGGCTGTGGCGCCTTCTCGATTTCCTCGTCAAGGAGGTTGATGACAGAGGTGGCACTTTCATGGGTTGGCGTGCTTAGAAAAGGTGGATATGCTACATGTTGTGCTTGTTGCCCCGGTGCGTTGCGCGCCGCCTAGGTTTATGTGCAATATCACCTGTTGGCGGCGGGAAACCGGTGAGGAAATGGCGGGAACCAGTGGCGTTTTCATAAAATGCCATCAATTAATGGAAGCTTAGCATAGAAGGAACATCGAGCTAGCACGACGCGTGCGGGCACATTGCTCACCCAAGGCTATGATCCATATACTTGTGTGCCCGATAGAGCACACTATTCACAGTAAAGAATATTGTTCTGTTTATCTTAGTAGAGCAGTGGCGGCAAGCATCACAAGAAGAAGTAGATGATGATAAGATGATCGTTTTTCCTAGTTAACTATGCATGTAATAGTTTACTTTGGTGTGTGTGGAAATGTCATGCATGTACTAGCCACCTATGTAATTGGATGTTTGTCGCGTATCACACACATCTTGTTTACATGAAGGTTTTCTTTTCTCTTGGCTCAACACAAACAAATTATCAGAATGAACTGTATGCCCTTCATTGCACATACCTTGATCTGGCTAAACCGTTTCTATTGCGTTGCCTAATCGAAAACAGTTCATCCAAGTGAATCGTATGTCGTATGTCGCACACGTCTTGATCTGGCTGACCATTTCTGTTGTGTTCCCTAATTACAAACAGTTTATCCGAGCGAACTATATGCCGTGTATCACACACACCTTGATCTGGCTGATTGTTTCTGTTGTGTTGCCTCATCGCAAACAGTTCTTATGGATTAACCATATGCCACGCATTGCAGACGCAACTATAATCTGAACCGTGTTTGATATATCCACCATTGCAAATGTTTTGCACCTTTTTATGGTTTTATTACATCATCGTTTGCGATTAATGCTTCACACACAGTTTCGTCGAAGGGTCTCTGATTGTAGTGTAGCATTAGCAGCATCCTGCAGTAGTGCTTTGTGGAAATACGGAGAGGAGAGCAACAACTACGGCCTCCATTACACCGGTATGGACATGGATTTGTGGGTAAGTGTTCCGATGGGTTAGGGTTAGGGTTTGAATTTGGGGGTGTTTTTATTTCAGATCCCATTCGAGCCTCGTTAGAAGGAATCGTTGGTTTAGATATATGTTGTGAATGCAACAGAATTCGAGGACCATTGTGGATGCTTATTTCTGTGGGACGGTGGTGGATCCATCCATCAAATGCAAGCTTCACCTGGCTAGTGTGAAGAAATGTGTGGCATTTGATGGCATAGACACTATGAGGATGTTTTACGACTACGTAGGGCTTGTTGTTCTAGCTTAGCGCTTTGCTTTGTAAATGGCTAGTAGTGTGCATAGTTTGATTAAGTTTCACTCAATCCTATCGTTCATAGTATTGATGGTAGGTCCAGCGTGTAGTTGTTTGATTTAAGGGTGTACTTATTGGTATAGTGAACTTGTTATATGACCGAATATTCCTGTTGAAGAAAAACTTGGTATTTGTACTGAATTTAATTGAAACTTGTCGTCGAAGAGAAAGATGCTACCTTCACACAATTTAACCGAATCCAACTGTTGAGGAAAATGAGGGTAGTTTCACTAGCTGAATCTTGTTGAAAATATGAAGAGAAAGATGGTAGTTTCATCTTATAGTGGTAGTTTACAATGTAGTGTTGATATGTCTCCATCGTATCTACTTTCCCAAACACTTTTGCTCTCGTTTTGGACTATATTTTGCATGTTTTGAATGAAACTAACCTGGACTAACGTTGTTTTTCAGCAGAACTGCTGTTTGGGGAATTACCCGCGGTTTAACCCGGCTCATGACGTTAAGTCGTCTCTGGACTTAAGCAGCCCTGTTAAGTCATCTCTGGACTTAACCTGACAGATCCTGGCCCGACAGATCCTAACCCGATAGACAATTGTAACCCGACAGACAGTTATAACCCGGCAAACAATTGTAACCTGGCAGACAGTCTAACCCGGCAGACAGTTATAACCCGGCATATTATGACCCGGCAGATGCATGGAGTCACGGAGATGAGTCTCAGAGATGAGCCCTAAAGATGAGTCGCTTGGAGTTAAGAATCCCACGGTGAGAAGCCCAGGCGTTAAGAAGCCCGTGATAAGAAGCCGAAAGTAGGCTAAGTCCTAAGCCTACTAGGACTCTACATGTAACCCGCCCCTTCAACTTATATAAGGAGGGGCAGGGCACCCAAAAGGGCCGGGTGACAATAGACAGGTCTTAGACAGACAAGTCTTAGACAAGATCAAAGTAGATGCTCTCGAGATAGAGGTAGCGAAATACCGCCCTTGTAACTGGGGTCGTCATCATCATCATTGTTACCCATGCAGGATGTAGGCTTTTACCTCCACCGTGAGGGGCTGAACCTCGGTAAAATCTCGCGTCTCTCATCCCGCTCAACCCCGTTCAAACTACCACTTAAATGCGTTGGCGTCACAACTAAGTCCTCACACTAGGACATCTTCCGTGACAAAACCACGACAGTTGACGCCCATTGTGGGGCCAGCGCACTGTGGTGTGGAGTTCTTGGAGGGATCTCTCCCAGGGATCTCTCCCAGGGATCGAGATGTTCGCGAATTTCCGGATGAAGAAAAGCCGGTTTTGGAAGGACCTACATCAACTTCGATCAAGATCAGATTTTTTTTATTAATGGAGTTCATCAGATGGATCGAAACGAAACAGATCAGCAAGTTTCGAAGCTAGCTATGATAAGCCAACGAGACCAATCAGAAGGAGATGGGCACGACCCGGAAACAGCCACGAGCCGGGAGCGAGTTATCCACGGACTCGGACTCCTCCATTGACCCGCCACTTCCTCCGTGGCCTCGCGCGCCAAGTCGCCGGTTTCCGCCTTGGCCCGTGTACGAGCCGCCGCAGCCGCACTATCATCGCTCGCCTCGCCGAGGCTCCTCCGCCTCTCCATGGCCCTGCCGTCGCAGATTTGAGCCACCGTCTACGAGCCGTCGGGGCGACCTAATCCGACCCGAGCCGTCGGCCGCCTTGCAACTGCAGGCTCATCCCGCGTCTCCACCGAGCTGCCGAGGACTTCTTCAGCTACCGCTGTGGGCTGCCTCTACTTCAAACAGCCACCGCCCATGGGCTGTTACCGCCTCTGTCGTCGAGGCCAGTGCGCCTCAAGCTGCTCCGCGGCCTTGCCGCGAGCTGACCCGCCAGCCGACTCCAAGGCGCTGCCGTAGGCCTGCGTCATCCGCTGCTGCGAGCGTCGTCGCGCCTCGTCAACCTGACACTGCGACTTGCCTCGACCCGCCTCTGTCGCGCCGCTACTCGACTCAACGGCAGCATGGGAAAGCCGCCGCCCACCTAAGTCGTCGCGGCACCTCCAAGCCGCCTCAATCCATTTTTATCTGGTCTTCGCCACCTCCAAGCCGCTGCCACAACACGCCCCTAACGACGTGGCCTCGAGCCGCCCGCAGCAATGGTGGCCTCCGCCGTCGTGGCCTTGCCTACCCAAGTCGCCGTTGTGACCCACCCTGTTGACCCGTCGGTGCCGTCGTCGCGGATATGCCACTCCAGCCCGCTGCACGAGTCGCCCCATCTCAGCGCGCCCTCACCTGCTCCAACCCGGCCTCATGTCCGAGCTGCCGATGGACGCCTCACCTCTGCTTTTCGCCAAACCGCCACCTCCGTCGCGTGGCCAAGCCCTGCCACAGCTGCCGCTGCAACCGCGGGTCCGCGCCAAGCCTCCAAGTCGCCTGTCGACCCAGGGCCTTCCAATCGGCCTCGTTCCGCCACATTGCTCCATCACGATAGTGTCAACGCCCCCGACAGTGGGGACCCACAAGGCCACGCTGTCCCCACTCATCTGGCTGCACCCAGGCCCACTCGACCCCGTCAGCCCAACCCAAAAGTCCATGGGCCAGAATGGGCCAACTGAAGCACCAGCGGCAACTACTAAAGGCAGCGTCAGCGAGAGGAAGGGCATCCAGAGGATCAAGGCAGCGGCGGCTCGGCTCTTTTCCCTTTCCCCTTGTTCCTTCCGCGACGAACCCTAGTCCACAATTCTTGTAATTCGCCTCTGTAATCGCCATCTATATTGCTATCAATCGAGAGTACTAGTAGATCCTATCATCTGGTATCAGAGACCAGCCCCGCCATCCCTTCCACTCCACTCTGGACAATCTCATCGAAACCCGTCGCGTGCGGCAAGCGCGTTCCGTGCTCGCGGCCATGGATCCATCGATCCAAGCATTCCTCGACCGTCTCGACACCAACATGAAGGCCCAGTCCAAGGCAATCGCTGAGATACAGCTCTCAACGGCCAAGATCGACGAGCTCATCGACTGGCGGCCCGATCTGGAGAAACGGGTCGCCGATCTGGGCGATGCGGTGGCAGCACTCCAGCGGGCGCAGCCGCCGTCGACCATGGAGAACGAGGAGACGCGGGCGACCGCACCACTCCACGCCCCACCCGCGACGATCGGCGCCCACACGGGGGCCGGATCCGGCGCGATCGACGCTCCACAAGGGCCAGTGAGCCACGGCCTGCTGCATCTTCCACGGGGGTCCGTGGCGGCGTCCTTCCAGACCCCGCCGCCACCCCCGGCAACGGGTTAGTACAACGCCCTGACAGCATCTCCTTCCTCTCTGTCTCCGTTTGCACACGCCAGCCAACTCCTCTCGGGGCTGGGACAGACACACCCGTCCATCTCGTTTCCACAGTTCACGGGCGACAATCCGAATCTGTGGAAAACGCTGTGTGAGCAACGCTTTCAAATGTTTGGAATCTCGCAGTCATTTTGGGTGCCGATGGCTGCTCTGAATTTTTCGGGGTCAACCTCAGTGTGGTTGCAGTCAATCCAAAAACGGCTTGCAGATTTCACCTGGGAATCCTTCACTAGTTTACTCTGTACTCGTTTTGGGCGTGATTGGCATCAAACGCTGATTCGACAGTTCTATACTGTCCGCCAAACTTCTACAGTCGCTAATTACATTGAACAATTTGAGTTGATTATAAATCATCTCTCGTCTTATTCGGATACTATTCACCCATTCTACTTTTTGACTCGTTTTGTGGAGGGCTTGCGGAAGGATATTCGTGCGGTGGTGCTCGTATAGCGGCCGCCCGATCTGGACACGGCCTGTGCTCTGGCGCTGCTGCAAGAGGAAGTGGCGGACCGGGCATTTGGCACTCTGCCTCGACCACCCGATGCAACACCCAAGCCGGGTGCACCGATGCCTCTCCCGTTGCCCCAGGCGCGCACGTACCCGCGGCTCCTGCGGCTGATCGCCGCGGCACTGACGCCGCCCGTGTCGAGGGGTCCAAACTGAAGACACTCCGGGACTACAGGCGCGCTCGAGGCCTTTGCTTCAAGTGCGGCGAGAGGTGGGGGCACGACCACACATGCCCCACCTCCGTGCAGCTACATGTCGTCGAGGAGCTGCTCGACCTGTTCGGACTCGACAACGCCATCGACACGCAAGTCCCAACGACAGATCAAGCTGACGACGCTGTCACGGCCATATCTCTGTCAACGGTTACAGGAGGGGTGTCACCGAAGGCGTTCCAGCTTCGAGCATGGATCCAGGGACATGAGGTTCTTCTCCTGGTGGACTCTGGCAGTTCCAATTCGTTCGTCGACAAGCGCCTGGCTGCAAAACTCACCGGCGTCCAATCTCTTCCAAGACCCGGACGCGTCCGCGTCGCGGATGGCAGCGAACTCACCTGCTCCACTTTCGTCCCCAACTGCTCCTGGTATTCACAAGGCCAGGAGTTCTTCACTGACTTGAAGGTGCTCGCGTTGGGTACCTATGATGCCATCTTGGGCATGGACTGGTTCGAGGAGCATAGTCCCATGGTTGTCGACTGGCGCGCGCGCTTCATCGAGATCCCCACACCAGCCGGCCTGCTCCGTCTGGTCGGCCACGACGCGTCTGCAACAACCTGCGAATCCATCAACGCGATTCAGTTGCAAGGGCTCTGCAGCCGGGGTGCTATTTCGCATGTGGTGCATCTGTGTATGGTCGCACCTGCACATGCAGCTTCAACACCAGTTCCTGATTGCATTCAGCGCGTCCTTGATGAGTTTCCAGATGTATTCACTGAGCCAACAGGCCTTCCTCCCAGGCGTGCTTGCGATCACAGGATACCTCTTATTCCTGGAGCCCAGCCGGTCAACATACGGCCGTACCGTCACAAACCTGAACACAAGACTGAGATTGAAACTCAAGTGGAAGAGCTGCTGAAATCAGGGGTCATCCAGCGTAGCACCAGTCCATTTTCTTCTCCGGTCACTTTGGTCAAAAAGAAGGATGGCACGTGGCGACTCTGTATAGATTACAGGCAGCTCAATGCACTTACAGTAGTGCCCAAGTACCCTGTGCCCATCATTGAAGAACTCTTGGACGAACTTCATGGCGCCAAATGGTTCTCCAAACTGGACCTCCGTGCGGGCTACCACCAAATCCGCCTGGCACCTGGGGAGGAGTACAAGACCGCGTTCCAAACATATCAAGGACACTTCGAGTTCACAGTTGTGTCATTCGGGCTTGCAGGTGCACCAGCCACTTTCTTGGGAGCTGTTACCACAACACTCAAGCCAGTTAACCGCGTCTGTGTCGTGTCCTTCTTCGGCGACATCTTGGTTTTCAGCTTCTCACTGGAAGAACACACGGAACATCTGCGTCAGGTGCTAGCGCTGCTGAGAAAGGATTGCTGGAAGGCTAAAATGAGCAAGTGTGTTTTCGGCCAGCAGTGGATTTCATACCTGGGTCACACCATCAGCGCCCAGGGTGTGTCCACCGACCCATCCAAGATTGCAGTTGTGAAGGACTGGCAGGCACCATCGGATGTCAAGGGAGTTCGCGGTTTCTTGGGGCTCGTAGGCTACTATAGGCATTTCGTTAGAAACTTTGGAGTCATTGCGCGCCCCTTGTTCAACCTTCTCAAGAAGGGAGTACCCTTCCAATGGACATATACAATAGAAACAACATTCCAAGTCCTGAAACAGCAACTTATCTCTGCACCGGTCTTGGCGCTGCCAGATTTCAAACAGCCATTCATCATTGAAACTGACGCTAGTGATCGCGGCATCGGGGCAATTTTGCAACAGCAGGGGCACCCTATTGCATTCATGAGTAAGGCGCTCAGCCCGCGGTATCAAGGCCTTTCAACTTATGAGAAAGAATATCTCGCCATAGTTGTAGCAGTGGATCAATGGCGTCCTTACCTCTAACATGCGGAGTTCATAATCCTCACGGATCAGAAGAGTCTAATCCACCTGGAAGAGCAAAGGCTAACCACCCCATGGCAGCAGAAGGCTTTTACCAAACTCCTGGGCCTTCGTTACCGGATTAGATACAAGAAAGGCATCGAGAACGCAGGGGTAGATGCTTTATCAAGGGCCAATCCAAGTGAATTCTTGACCAGCATCACTTCTTGTGTACCTGCTTGGCTCGAGGACGTCGTCAACAGCTACAACAACAACCCCCACGCCACTCGTCTCCTGGAACAATTGGCACTTCAGCAAAATCCGAAGAGTCGTTTTTCTCTTGAGAAAGGACTCATTCGTTTCCATGGAAGAATCTGGCTGGGAGGAGGCACACAGATACAACAGCGCATAATTGGGGCTTTCCACGACAGCCCAACGGGGGGGCACTCCGGATTTCCAGTGACTTATCGTCGCATCCGGCGTTTGTTTGCGTGGCCAAAGATGAAGACGCACATCCTTCAATACGTGCGCTGCTGTCAAATCTGTCAACAGGCCAAACCAGACCGGGCTGCTTCTCCGGGTCTACTCCAGCCACTACCTGTACCCAGTCAGCCGTGGGAGATGATCTCTATGGATTTCGTCGACGGCCTACCTCAATCCAGCAAGTTCAATTGCCTTGTGGTCATTGTTGACAAGCGCACCAAGTTTGCCTATTTTCTGCCTCTGGCTCACCCTTACATGGCAGCATCGGTCGCGCAGCTGTACCTACACCAAGTCTACAAGATCCACGGCCTACCAGCTGCTATTGTGTCTGACAGAGACCTAGTGTTTACTAGTCATTTTTGGCAGGAACTGTTCAAAGGGGCAGGAACAGAGTTTAGACTCAGCACTGCAAACCATCCTCAGACAGACGGGCAAACGGAGAGGGTTAATTAGTGTGTGGAAACATTTCTGCGCTGCTTCACACAAGCATGCCCGCGACGCTGGAGTTTTTGGATACCTTTGGCACAGTTCTGGTACAACAATGCACATCACTCGGCCATCGGCATGACGCCGTTCAAAGCCATGTTCTGCTACGAACCTTGTCACTGGGGGCTCACGGCAGAGGGTACTTACTCAGTTCCCGCGCTGCAATCTTGGCTAGATGAGCGCGCCACTATTCAAGCTCTCCTTCAACAACACCTCAATCGAGCACAACAACTGATGAAAGATCAGGCTGATAAGAAGCGATCCTTTCGAGTTTTCAACGTGGGTGACAAGGTCTTCCTCAAGCTGCAACCATACATATAGTCTTCCGTCGCCCCAAGAGCAAATCACAAACTCGCCTACAAGTTCTACGGACCCTTTCCCATCATCGACAGGATCAACGAAGTGGCATACAAACTTCAGCTTCCACCACAAGCAACTATCCATCCCATGTTCCATGTTTCACTGCTTCAACAAGCTCTCCTTCCAGGTATGGCTGTTGAACCTCATCTTCCTCACGGTTTGGATGACCTAGCCGTGCCGGAAGCAATCCTCCAGACCTGTTGGCGCAAAAACAAAGACGGCGTCCGAGAGCAAGTGAAGGTCCAATGGTCAGCTGCTTCGAACCTGGGCATCACTTGGGAAGACAAAGCCAGCTTGATGGCCCGGTTCCCTCATGCGGAGGCTTGGGGTCAAGCCTCTGCCCAAGGAGGAGGGGATGTCAACGCCCCCGACAGTGGGGACCCACAAGGCCATGTTGTCCCCACTCATCAGGCTGCACCCAGGCCCACTCGACCCCGTCAGCCCAACCCAAAGGTCCATGGGCCAGAATGGGCCAACTGAAGCACCAGCGGCAACTACTAAAGGCAATGTCAGTGAGAAGAAGGGCATCCAGAGGATCAAGGCAGCGGCGGCTCGGCTCTTTTCCCTTTCCCCTTCTTCCTTCCACGACGAACCCTAGTCCACAATTCTTGTAATTCGCCTCTGTAATCTCCACCTATATTGCTATCGATCGAGAGTACTAGTAGATCCTATCAGATAGCCTCTGCTTGTGGACGGTGCCGGCTTCCCGCACGTGCCCCTGGCCGCCTTCCTTCCCGGCCCCGCGTTGGCTCGGCCTCCCGAGCTGCCTCCCATCCTCATTGCGCCTCAGCTGTGCCGTCCCCATGGCCTTGAGCGCCGCCCTCTGCCAGCTTACTGCTCCGCCTCGCCGGGGCCCTTCCCAAGCTGTCGCACTGAGCTTTCCCGCTCCACCATCACCGCCATGGCCGGCCGCCTACGCCTCCTCGTGCAACCGCCACCGCCGCTTCCAAAGCCACCACTGCCTCAAGCCAACACTTTCGAGGCCTCAAGTCGCCGCCACAGTTGGCCACTGCTTGGTCCGCTGGCCCCTGCCACTACCTCATAGAGCCCCTCAGCGCTGCGCCACCCCGCCATCTGCCCCTGCGGCTGCGGACACGCCTTCGCCGCCTGCTGCCTTTGCCCGTTGCGGCCATAGCCATTGCATCGCCGAGCCGCCGTCGTAGCGCGCCTCGCGTGCCTCGGGCCTCTGCTCTGGTCCGACCCTCCACTCCCACGTGCTGTTCACTTCTCCATGCAGGCACCCCTGCCTCCGCCGTCCCGGCCTCGTGCGGCTTCAATGGTTGGGCTTGCCCTTCGCCTCTGTGGTGTCCCTGTTTCATCCGGCTCATCGCGCCGCCCAGGTCGACCCCGCTACTACCACATCAACTATGACCCGGATTCGGCCGTCACAACGCCACGTTGTTGGCTTGCCTCCACCTGCTGTGCCCCATCTCTACCATGTCGGCTCCCTGCAAGCCGACGCCGGCGTCTCGAGCCGCCCACTGGGCATTGTCGCGCCCCGCCTTGGCCGCTCTGCCCTCCCTGACCCGTGATGTCTACTACGCAACCTTCCTCTTGTAGACGTTGTTGGGCCTCCAAGTCCATAGGTTTGTAGGACAGTATCAAATTTCCCTTAAGTGGATGACCTAAGGTTTATCAATCCGTGAGAGGCGTAGGATGGAGATGGTCTCTCTCAAGAAACCCTGCAACCAAATAACAAAGAGTCTCTTGTGTCCCCAACACACCCAATACAATGGTAAATTGTATAGGTGCACTAGTTCGGCGAAGAGATGGTGATACAAGTGTAATATGGATGATAGATATAGGTTTTTGTAATCTGAAATTATAAAAACAACAAGGTAACTAATGATAAAAGTGAGCGTAAATGGTATTGCAATGCTAGGAAACAAGGCCTAAGGTTCATACTTTCACTAGTGCAAGTTCTCTCAACAATAATAACATAACTGGATCATATAACTATCCCTCAACATGCAACAAAGAGTCACTCCAAAGTCACTTATAGCGGAGAACAAACGAAGAGATTATTGTTGGGTACGAAACCACCTCAAAGTAATCTTTTCTGATCGATCTATTCAAGAGTCCGTAGTAAAATAACATCAAGCTATTCTTTCCGTTCGATCTATCATAGAGTTCGTACTAGAATAACACCTTAAGACACAAATCAACTAAAATCCTAATGTCACCTAGATACTCCAATTTCACCTCAAGTATCCGTGGGCATGATTATACGATATGCATCACACAATCTGAGATTCATCTATTCAACCAACACAAAATACTTCAAAGAGTGCCCCAAAGTTTCTACCGGAGAGTCAAGACAAAAATGTGTGCCAACCCCTATGCATAAGTTCATTGAACCCGCAAGTTGATCACCAAAACATACATCAAGTAGACCACGTGAATATCCCATTGTCACCACAGATAAGCACGGCAAGACATACATCAAGTGTTCTCAAATTCTTAAAGACTCAATCCGATAAGATAAATTCAAAGGGAAAACTCAATACATTACAAGAGAGTAGAGGGGGAGAAACATCATAAGATCCAACTATAATAGCAAAGCTCGCGATACATCAAGATCGTATCACCTCAAGAACACGAGAGAGAGAGAGAGATCAAACACATAGCTACGGGTACATACCCTCAGCCCCGAGGGTGAACTACTCCCTCCTCATCATGGAGAGCGCCGGGATGATGAAGATGGCCACCGGTGAGGGATCCCCCCACCGGCAGGGTGCCGGAACAGGGCCCTGATTGGTTTTTGATGGCTACAGAGGCTTGCGGCGGCGGAAATCCCGATGTATTGTGGTCTTCGATGTTTTTAGGGTATATGGATATATATAGGCGAAAGAAGTTGGTCAGGATAGCCACCAGGGGCCCACGAGGGTGGGGGGCATGCCCTGGTGGTAGGGTGCGCCCCTGACCCTTGTGGCCACCTCGAAGCTTCCCTGACGTCTACTGCAAGTCTCCTGGATTTCTTCCGTTCCAAAAATAATTCTCCCGAAGGTTTTATTCCGTTTGGACTCCGTTTGATATTCCTTTTCTTCGGAACACTGAAATAGGCAAGAAAACAGCAATTTGGGTTGGGCCTCCGGTTAATAGGTTAGTCCCAAAAATAATATAAAAGTGCTTAGTAAAGCCCATAAACATCCAAAACAGATAATATAATAGCATGAATACTTCATAAATTATAGATACGTTGGAGACGTATCAGCGTCCCCAAGCTTAATTCCTGCACGTCCTCGAGTAGGTAAATGATAAAAGAAATAATTTATGAAGTGTGAATGCTAGCAGGTACATAAGTTTGATCAATGATAATTTCAATCACCTTTTCTAGCATCATTATATGTCATAACAGCGGCTCATCTCATAAAACTTCTCATGATCAAGTAACAAGCTATTCAAATGTTAAAGCATAGACCATAAACTTTCTTGAAAACTAGCAAACTATGTTCTCAGTCATCAAACAATTGCAATTCATCTTATTTTCGGGAAGGGTCTATGTAAGAGCTTTGATTTAGCAAATCCCACATACTCAACTATCATATAGTCTTCCATGATTGCTACCACTCAAAGCATATTTTTAGAACAAATAGCGTCCATCGAACACAAAGAAAGATAGGGCTTAATGTTTCGTCTCCCAACTTACTTATCATATAGATAATTGTTAACAATAATAATTCATAATCAAATATATTTGAATGGCCATATATGCTTAGATCTTTCCCCATCACATGATGCTTGCCAACTAAAGAGTAGGTTGGAATGAGAAGGAATACTACTGACTCTTGCATAAAAGTAAAAGATAGGCCCTTCACAGCGGGAAGCAGGGATTTGCATAGGTGCCAGAGCTCGAAGCTTTTAAACAGAGATGAAAATAATTTTGAGAGGTATGCTTTCATTGTCAACATAACAACCAATAGTTCCCGATATCTTCCATACTAGATACATAATAGGCGGTTCCCAAACAGAATGGTAAAGTTTTTACTCCCCCTCCACCAACAATCATCAATCCATGGCTCTCCCGAAACAATGGGTGCCTCCAACTAACAGCAATCCTGGGGGAGTTTTGTTTGCAATTATTTTGATTTGATTTTGATCTTTTGATCGTGGGACTGGGCATCCCAATTACCTGCCATTTTTCTCATGAATGATGAGCAGAGTCCACTCATCGTGAGAATAACCCACCTAGCATGGAAGATACTGACAGCCCCTAGTCGCTACATGAGCGATTTGGGCAAACAAAACAGATTATTATTTGAAGGTTTAGAGTTTGGGACATGCAAATTTACTTGAAACGGCAGGTAGATACCGCATATAGGTAGATATGGTGGACACTCATGGAAGAAACTTGGTTCAAGGAATTTGGATGCACAAGCAATATTCCCGCTTAGTACAGATATTTGGCTAGCAAAGGATTCTAAACAACAAGCACCACATGTGGGAGGATCAATAACAATATAACTTCTATACAAATATACCCAAGCATAACTCATTATGTTATCTTCCTTGTCCAATTTCAACTAATTTGCTCAGGTTTGAAAATAATTAATGGGGCTCACAATCATAGAAGATGTCTAAGATAGTATATTTATATGTGAAATCTCTCTTCCTTCAATATTCTTTCATGAATTGCTCAAGTGACCAATACAATGTTTGCTAACCTTCAATAAATTTACCACCTCTACTTATTATATGTGAAGTCATTATTCCCCATGGGATAAGCATATGAAACATATATAGTTTCAGATTTATGATATTCAAATCATTCAACCATTTACTCATAGGATATAAGTGAAGCACACGAGTAAATGACAAACTACTCCAAAAAAGATATAAGTAAAGATCGATGGGTTGTTAAATAATTATGTAGCTATGTGAAGACTCCCTCTCTCATTTAAGAATTTCAGATCTTGGTATTTTATTCAATCAGCAAGCAAAACAAAATAAAACAAAATGACGCTCCAAGCAAAACACATAACATGTGGTGAATAAAAATATAGCTCCAAGTAAAGTTACCGATGAACGAAGACGAAAGAGGGGATGCCATCCGGGGCATCCCCAAGCTTAGGCTCTTAGTTGTCCTTGAATATTGCCTTGGGGTGCCTTGGTCATCCCCAATCTTAGGCTCTTGCCACTCCTTATTCCATAGTCCATCGACAGCACAAAACTCAACAGAAAACTCGTAAGCTCCGTTAGTATAAGAAAATAAATCACTACTTAGGTACTGTTATGAACTCATTCTAAATTCATATTGGTGTAATATCTACTGTATTCCAACTTTTCTATGGTTCATACCCTCCGATACTACTCATATATTCATCAAAATAAGCAAACAAAACATAGAAAACAGAATCTGTCAAAACAGAATAGTCTGTAGTATTCTGTAACTCTAGAATACTTCTGTAACTCAAAAAATTCTACCAAATTAGGAGAACCTGATAAATTTGCGTACCAATCCAGATCAATAAGAATCAGATCAAAATCATGTTTATGTAAGTTATCAAAACTAATTTACTGGGTGCAAAAGTTTCTTATTTTCAGCAGGATCAACACAACTATCACCGTAAGCTATCCTAAAGGTCTTACTTGGTACTTTATTGAAAAAAGCTATAAAACATGATTACTACAGTAGCATAATCATGTGAACACACAAAAACAGTAAAGGTAAATATTGGATATCTCCCAAAAAGTGCTTTTCTTTAATGCCTTTTAGCTAGGCATGATGATTTCAATGATGTTCACATAAAAGATAAGAATTGAAACATAAAGAGAGCATCATGAAGAATATGACTAGAACATTTAAGTCTAACCCACTTACTATGCATATGGATTTTGTGAGCAAAGAACTTATGGGAACAATAATCAACTACCATAGGAAGGCAAAACAAGCATAACTTCAAGATTTTCAATACATAGAGAGGAAACTTGATATTATTGCAATTCCAACAAGCATATGTTCCTCCCTCATAATAATTTTCAGTAGAATCATGAATTAATTCAACAATATAACCATCACATAAATCATTATTTTCATGATCTACATGCATAGAAAATTTACTACTCTCCACATAAGCAAGTTTCTTCTCATGAATAGTAGTGGGAGCAAACTCAACAAAATAATTTTCATGTGAGGCGTAATCCAATTGAAAACTAAAATCATGATGACAAGTTTCATGGTTATCATTATTCTTAATAGCATACAAGTCATCACAATAATCATCATAGATAGCAACTTTGTTCTCATAATCAATTGGAACCTCTTCCGAAATAGTGGGTTCATCACTAAATAAAGTCATGACGTCTCCAAATCCACTTTCATAATTATCACAATAATATTCAACATCCTCCAAAATAGTGGGATCATTACTTCCTAAAGTTGACACTCTTCCAAACCCACTTTCATCAATATAATCATCATAAATAGGAGGCATGCTTTCATCATAATAAATATTCTCATCAAAACTTGGGGGACTAAACATATCATCTTCATCAAACATAGCATCCCCAAGCTTGTGGCTTTGCATATCATTAGCATCATGGATATTCAAGGAATTGATACTAACAACATTGCTATCATGCTCATCATTCACATATTTTATGCCAACCATTCTATGTAATTCTTCTTCTAGTACTTGAGCACAATTTTCCTTCCCATCATTTTCACGAAAGACGTTAAAAAGATGAAGCACATGAGGCAACCTTAATTCCATCTTTTTGTAGTTTTATTTTATAAACTAAACTAGTGATAAAACAAGAAACTAAAAGATTCGATTGCAAGATCTAAAGATCTACCTTCAAGCACTAACCTCCTCGGCAACGGCGCCAGAAAAGAGCTTGATATCTACTACGGAACCTTCTTCTTGTAGACGTTGTTGGGCCTCCAAGTGCAGAGGTTTGTAGGATAGTAGCAAATTTCCCTCAAGTGGATGACCTAAGGTTTATCAATTCGCGGGAGGCGTAGGATGAAGATGGTCTCTCTCAAGCAACCTTGCAACCAAATAACAAAGAGTCTCTTGTGTCCCCAACACACCCAATACAATGGTAAATTG
This sequence comes from Triticum dicoccoides, assembly GCF_002162155.2. NCBI lineage: Eukaryota > Viridiplantae > Streptophyta > Magnoliopsida > Poales > Poaceae > Triticum > Triticum dicoccoides. The sequence continues at coordinate 195,523,145 of NC_041385.1, read as the reverse complement.
TATAGGTGCACTAGTTCGGCGAAGAGATGGTGATACAAGTGCAATATGGATGATAGATATAGGTTTTTCTAATCTGAAATTATAAAAACAGCAAGGTAACTAATGATAAAAGTGAGCGTAAACGGTATTGCAATGCTAGGAAACAAGGCCTAAGGTTCATACTTTCACTAGTGAAAGTTCTCTCAACAATATAAACATAACTGGATCATATAACTATCCCTCAACATGCAACAAAGAGTCACTCCAAAGTCACTAATAGCAGAGAACAAACGAAGAGATTATTGTAGGGTACGAAACCACCTCAAAGTTATCCTTTCTGATCGATCTATTCAAGAGTCCGTAGTAAAATAACACGAAGCTATTCTTTCCGTTCAATCTATCATAGAGTTCGTACTAGAATAACACCTTAAGACACAAATCAACCAAAACCCTAATGTCACCTAGATACTCCAATGCCACCTCAAGTATCCATGGGCATGATTATACGATATGCATCACACAATCTCAGATTCATCTATTCAACCAACACAAAATACTTCAAAGAGTGCCCCAAAGTTTCTTCCGGAGAGTCAAGACAAAAATGTGTGCCAACCCCTATGCATAAGTTCATTGAACCCGCAAGTTGATCACCAAAACATACATCAAGTAGACCACGTGAATATCCCATTGTCACCATAGATAAGCACGGCAAGACATACATCAAGTGTTCTCAAATCCTTAAAGACTCAGTCCGATAAGATAATTTCAAACGGAAAACTCAATCCATTACAAGAGAGTAGAGGGAGAGAAACATCATAAGATCCAACTATAATAGAAAAGCTCGCGATACATCAAGATCGTATCACCTCAAGAACACGAGAGAGAGAGAGAGAGGGAGAGAGAGAGAGAGAGAGATCAAACACATAGCTACGGGTACATACCCTCAGCCCCGAGGGTGAACTACTCCCTCCTCATCATGGAGAGCGTCGGGATGATGAAGATGGCCACCGGTGAGGGATCCCCCCTCCGGCAGGGTGCCGGAACAGGGCCCCGATTGGTTTTTGGTGGCTACAGTGGCTTGCGGCGGCGGAACTCCCGATCTATTGTGTTCCTTGATGTTTTTAGGGTATATGGATATATATAGGTGAAAGAAGTCGGTCAGGGGAGCCACGGGGGCGGGGGGGGGGGCACGAGGGTGGGGGGCGCACCCCTGACCCTCGTGGCCACCTCGAAGCTTCCCTGATGTCTACTCCAAGTCTCCTGGATTGCTTCCGTTCCAAAAATAACTCTCCCGAAGGTTTCATTCCGTTTGGACTCCGTTTGATATTCCTTCTCTTTGAAACACTGAAATAGGCAAGAAAACAACAATTTGGGCTGGGCCTCCGGTTAATAGGTTAGTCCCAAAAATAATATAAAAGTGCTTAGTAAAGCCCATAAACTTCCAAAACAGATAATATAATAGCATGAATACTTCATAAATTATAGATACGTTGGAGACGTATCAACCCGCCCTCCGCCGACTCACATCTTCAGCCTCACCAACCGCCCATCGTGTTAACTGTTGTTATTGTGGGCACGGGTGCCCGATAAAAAAACAGAGATGGGAAGCTGGCTGCACATGTGGAGATCAAGGTTAAAAAAAGGTGGGGCGGCTTAATATTCATCAGTGTATACACAAAGATTGCAAGCACCTACAACCTGCCCGAAGTTGATTTCAACTCCACCGCACTTATCATCAACCACATGGCTGATAAATTTCCGGCAAAACATAGCAGGTGAAATCCATCCAGTTGATCTCTATTGATCCATTTATATTCTTTCGAGAACAATTACTCTCGCCTGTGATATCTTTTATGCAGGACAATTATCCATTATAAAAGTGGTGCCATGCCACGGATACGAACGTGTTCAAGCCGCCACCCATGCGTCCCGGTCTACATCGACTCACCGGGACCACGCCCTTTTACTGCTCAACGGACGGGCGCAAGCTGCCGCCCTTGCGGTTGGGTCTACATCAAACTCATCGGGACCACGCTCGCAGCTGACACGCCTATCCGCAACGGCTCACAACACCACGACAAACTCATCTGTTCGTTCCTGCAGCTGACTCACCCGCGTCCGCGCCACCTCCAACATCGCGGCCGTCTCTATCGTCCGCCCCCGCGGTCTGGTCTACATCAACACACCAGAGCCACACCCTTCTGCACGAGCTGATTAGTGAGGGCGTGCAAGTCAGCGCTCCTGTGGCCCGGTTTACTCCAACAGTTCTGAAACAAAAAATGATATATTATCAGCCTCCACCTGCACTGGATGATTCAATGGACAAGCGCACAAGTCGCTGCCACTGTGTTTTGGTTCAACAACCAGCCCGAACGAACCATTCGCCGGATTATTGAAACAACTCAGACGGATTCACCTTGCATTATCAACGCCAAGGATATACAATGTGTGTCACGAAGATCATCAATTCGCCACCTCGCCTCCAACTTCAACACATTTCAGCATTCCGCTGTCAACTATATGCCGGTTTTATCATGGTCAAGTATGGAGAATCTCAAGCCAACTCCTCGAGTCGTCTTAAGACTCGGGGGCTACACATACATGACTTGGCAAATTTTGACGGTTTCAGCAAATTCAAGAACCCCGGGTCATTAGAGGGAAAATAACCCGGTCTTAGGGGCTACTGCCACATTGGTGAAACTTTAAAGGCCATCAGAAAATTTCTAGCTTAAAAAGTGTCGGGCAATCAGTTCCGGCTCAAAAGAAAGATTTCGGGTTATCAGAAAAGATTCCAGTTCAAAATCCGGCTCAACGTCCGGTTCAAGAAGAATCCATCTCTCGCAAGTTTGAGTTCTCAGAAAAATTAAAGGTTGCCAAAGAGAACTTGCTGCCACGATGCACGGTTCAAACATGGGTATCCTGCCTTATTGGCTTATCATATTATGATCAATGTAATAAGTCCCACATCCCCGAAATTTGGGGCCTCTATTGGTTCATCCCATATTTACTAGGTATGAGTCTTTATTAATTGATCATAAGGTCACTTGGGGGCTTCCAACTCACTGAGTTTAGCTTTCATTCCCTCTTGACCGGCTTTATATGCCATATTATGGGTTAAACCTGCCTGTTTGCAACTTGCTACTCCGCCAGGTGACCCGCCATACTCTTGACAGTCAATCTTTTATGACCCTAAACTTGTCAAGGTTAAAACGGCAGGTTTTGTCATGTCAGATCCATCTTACAGAAAGCAAGGATAAACTCACTTGTCTGCTTGTTGCTACTCCACTACGTGATTCGCCGTACTCTTGACAGTCAATCTATATGACCCTGAACTAGTCAAGGCTAAAATGGTGAGATATATCTCGCGAGAGCCGGCTTACGGGAGGAACGACTATCATGCCAGCTTCATTGAAGCAAAATTCGAGCCTTAAAAGCCGGTATTATGTCGAGCCTTGAAAGCTGGCATTATTATACTCTATCATCATAAACTTATATCATCATCATTGCATGATACATTGCATCATCATTGCATCATCATAACATGCATCATATATGCATGGATATGCTGGTTTATATTGCAGGAACCGGTTTTCATACCAGATTATATTATTCAAATCTTAAATAGGCAACATGGCTGGACTTTTATTATGGTTATCATAACCAATATTGGATGATTGAGGTTTTCAAAACTGCTTCACTAAAATGGATATTATTCCCTCATTCAAAAATACCAGCTTATAACAAGGAGCATGGTTCATCCAGACAGTGGATATGATTTTATTCTACAATGGAAGGAATAGTCCCGAGTCGCTGCAGGCATACGACCCAACACTTGGAGGCTACATTATTCAAATCGAGATTACATCAAGTATGCAAGTCCCATGTCACTACAAGCATGCACCACAACACTTGGGGGCTAATGCAAGTTGCTTTTCAAATCATCATATTGTCAACAAACCCGATTATCTCAAGGAGATGAGCCGGCCTTTCATCATTGTTTAAGTCCCAGCCCAGTATTGTCTTATTGAGTTGGACCTTGGGGGCTACACTGGTTGAAGTTTTATGAGCATAAGGCAATTACAAGTCCCAGGTTGCTGCAGGCAAGACAACCAGGTACTTGGGGGCTACATATGTGGAACATTCAACTTATGACTGGTGACTCAGACAAACAACCCGGATTTCTAGAGATGCAACATTTATATTGATGCAAGTCTTAAGTTATCACTATGTTCCCCTCTTAAGAGTTGGGGGCTATAGGTAATATGGATATAAGTATACCTTCAAATTCTCAGTTATGAGTGAACCAGGTCTCATATTTTTTGTGAAGAAATTGGCAAAAGTTTATCTTCTCCAAGCTATTCACACAAGTTACTTCAACATCAGATGCATTTTTGTTCATCAAAATCTGAAGCATTGAAAGATTGGTACAATATCAGACGAGTTTTCTTTTTATCAAGCTAAGGCGTTTTGAAGACAACTCAAGATATCATATGGGTTACTTTTTCTGCATGGAATTATTGGCACATTGATATGACAGAGACCCAGATTTTCAGGAGCCGGTTCACTATCTATTCTTATTTCAAGAAGCTTAGCATGAATGCATGACAAGCCTGTATTCAAGCTAATCTGGGGGGCTAATGTCGGGGGAATTACCTGCAGTTTAACCCGACTCATGATGTTAAGTCATCTCCGTACTTAAGAAACCCTGTTAAGTCATCTCTGGACTTAACCCGACATATCCTAACCCGACAGACAATTGTAACCCGACAGTCAGTTGTAACCCAACAGACGGTTGTAACCCGGTAGACAGTTGTAACCCAGCAGACAGTTATAACCTGACAGATTGTGACCCGGTAGATGCATGGACTCATGGAGATGAGTCTCGGAGATGAGCCCTGAAGATGAGTCGCCTGGAGTTAAGAAGCACAAGGTGATAAAAAGCCCACAGTGAGAAGCCCAGGCGTTAAGAAGCCCGCGATAAGAAGCCGGAAATATGCCAATTCCTAATCCTGCTAGGACTTTGCATGTGACACGCCCCTTCAACTTATATAAGGAGGGGCAGGGTGCCCCAAGAGGGTCAGGTGACAACAGATAGGTCTTAGACAGACAAGTGTTAGACAAGATCAAAGTAGATGTTCTTGAGATAGAGGTAGCGAAATAATGCAATTGTAACCGAGATCGTCATCATCATCAATGGTACTCAAGCAAGATGTAGGCTTTTACCTCCACCGTGAGGGGCCGAACATGGGTAAAATCTCTCATCTCTCGTCCCGCTCAACCCCGTTCGAGCTACCACTTAGATGCGTTGGCCTCACGACTAAGTCCTCACACTAGGACATCTGCCGTGAAAAAACCATGACAACTACCATGGTATTGTTTTTGTGTAGAAATAAAGGTTCTCAAAATTGGGCGGAACTTTTGGAGAATTATTTTGGAATAAAAGAGAAATACTCGAGCAAAGACCCACTAGAGGGGGGCCCTGCTGCCCACTAGGCACCAGGGAGCACCATCCCCTCTAGCCCGCCCTGGTGGGTAGTGGGCCCCTCGAGGCTGCACTGACCCTAACTCCAACTCTATAAATTCTTATTTCCCGAGAAAAAAATAGGAGAGAAAGTTTCATTGTGTTTTATGATACGGAGCCGCCGACACCTCCCATTCTTCATCGGGAGGCCAGATCTAGAGTCCATTCGAGGCTCCGGAGAGGGGGATCTTCCGTCTTCGTCAGCATCAACCATCCTCCATCACCAATTTCATGACGCTCACCGCTGGGAGTGAGTAATTTGTTCGTAGGCTTGCTGGACGGTGATGGGTTGGATGAAATTCATCATGTAACTGAGTTAGTTTTTTTAGAGCTTGATCTCTAGTATCCACTATGTTCTGAGATTGGTGTTGCTATGAATTTGCTATGCTTAATTCTTGTCACTAGGGCCCGAGTGCCATGATTTCAGACCCAAACCATTTATATTTTCATGAATATATTTGTGTTCTTGATCCGATCTTTCAATTTGTATGCACCTGCTATGTGTTATGATCCGCATACCCCAAGGTGACAATAATTGCGATTCGTTCCGGTGATTATCGTAGTTTGAGGAGTTCATGTATTAACTATGTGTTAATGCTTTGTTTTGATTCTCTATTAAAATGAGGCCTTAATATACCTTAGTTTCCTTACGTACCCCGCTGCCATGGGAGGGTAGGACAAAAGATGTCATGCAAGTTCTTTTTCATAAGCACGTATGACTATTTAAGGAATACATGCCTACACTATATTGATGAATTGGAGCTAGTTTTGTGTCGCCCTAGGTTATGACTGTTATATGATGAATAGTATCCAATGTTATCACTGATCCAATGCCTACGAGCTTTTCACAAATTGATCTTTGCTAAGTTACTACTGTTCCTGCTACTGTTACAATTGCTACAAAACTACTACTGCTACCGTTACCACTACTACTGCTATTGTTACTATTGCTATCAAAATTACCATACTACTGTGCTACTGATCACCTCGCTGCAGATATTTAGTCTCCATGCGTGGTTGAATTAACAACATTATCACTGATCCAATGCCTAAGAACCAATAAAGTTGGGTTGAATACTCTACCCTCGAAAACTATTGCGATCCCCTATACTTGTGGGTTATCAAGACCCTTTCCTGGCGTCGTTGCCGGGGAACATACCTATATTTGTTGAGTCACTTGGGATTTATATCTGTTGATCACTATGAAGAATGTTAAGGATGATAAAACCAACATCGTTCCCTTTAAGACGAAGGAAGGTAAGGAACTGTTATCTAGCTCTGCACTTGATTCACCTTCTGTTTTGAGTAAGCTTGCAACACCACCACCTCCTATTAATCCTGATATGTCGCAAGTAATTGATGATGCTACTTTTGCTATAAATGATGCTATTGATGATGCTAGTACTTTGCTTGATAAGACTGTGCCACTAGGTGAATTTCTTGATGAACAACTTGCTAGAGCTAAGTAAATTGAAAATGCTGAAACTGATGAGGTTATTGAAACTCAAAATTATGAAACACCTATTAGACCTAGCTCTCCTAGATATGAATTGCCTGAGATACCTTAGGGTTATGTTATGGATGGAGAGGTAGCTAGGGACTTTCTTGCTTGTAAGGATAGAGATGATCTTAAGAAACTACTATGCAAGTTGAAAGAAAAAATCTTTGAATGCTAGAATGAAATATGATCCTGAGTTTGCTACTTCACCTATCTTTATTACTGATAAGGATTATGAATTCATTGTCGACCGAGAGTTAATTACTTTGGTTGAATCTGATCCTTTCCATGGCTATGAAACTGAAACTGTTGTGGCACATCTTACTAAATTAAATGATATAGCCACCATATTTGCTCATGACGAAAAAATTGCTATTACTATATTCTTAAGTTATTTCCTTTCTCGTTAAAAGGTGATGCTAAGTCATGGTATAATACTCTTGCTCTTGGTTGTGTTTGTAGTCCCCGGGATATGATTTTTTACTTCTCTGAAAAATATTTTCCTGCTCATAAGAAACAAGCTGCCTTACAGGAAATATTTAATTTTGTGCAAATTGAAGAAGAGAGTCTCCTGCAAGCTTGGAGGAGGCTTCTCCAATTACTCAATGCTTTGCCTGATCATCCTCTTAAGAAAAAATGAAATACTTGATATCTTCCATAATGAAGTAACCATTGCTTCTAGGGACAACCTCGATAATTGTGTTGGTTGTGTTTTTCAGAGAACGAACTACTGAAAAAGCTGAGAAACTATTGAATAATATATTGAAGAGTTATGATGATTGGACACTACCTGAACCACCTCCTAAACCCGCTCCAAAGAAGAGGGATACTTTATTTCTCAGTCCTAAAGATATGCAAGAGGCAAAGAAATGTATTAAGGAAAAGGTATTAAAGGTGAAGATGTTAAGAATTTACCACCTACTGAAGAAATACATGGTGTTGACACACCACCACAGGTGGTAGAGGTAAATTTTCTTATAAAGTTTGATGAAGGTGATATCCCTTATAATAAATCTCCTAGTCAATGCTTGTATGAATTTGATATATGAAGCAAGATCATTTCAATGCAAATGTTATGAAACAATTGAAACAAAATGCTTACATGATTGATCGCTTGAGTGACCTATTGTTTAGAATTGTTAATGATGTCAAAGGTGTTAGTAAACATGCGTCTATGGTCCAAACCTAGTTAGAACAAGTTGCTAATCTGAAAGTGAATTACTCAATGAAATGAATAATAATATGAATGATCATGTTGTTAGAGTAATGACTAGAGGAGGTAGAATGACTCAGGGGCCACTTTATCCTGAAGGTCGCCCTAAAATAACTGAACAAGACTCTTAAAGAGTTAACGTTCATGCACCTAGTCCTTCTAAAAGAAAAAGGAAAAAAGAAAAATGATAGGACTTTGCATACTTGTAGTGAACCTGAGGTAGAAAAACCCTCTGAGGATGATAATGACGTTTCTATTTATGATACTGAAATTCACCTAGTGATAATGATAATGACAATGAGGATGTTTATGTAGATGCTCAACCAGCCAATGATAAAGAACCAGATAATGATGTTGAAATAGAACATGTTGTTGATCTTGATAACCCACCTTCTAAAAATAAACGATATGACAAGAAAGACTTTGTTGCTAGAAAACATGGTAAAGAAAGAGAACCATGGGTTGAGAAACCCATGCACTTTCCACCTAAACCATCTAAGAAAAAGGATGAGGAAGAATTTGAATGCTTTGCTGAAATGCTTAGTCCAGTCTTTTGCATACTCGCTTGACTGATATTCTAAAGATGGACCCTTATGCAAAATACATGAAAGATATTGCCACTAATAAAAGAAAATACCCAGAGCTGAAATCTCCACCATACTTGCTAATTATTCTTTTAAGTATGGAGTGCCTAAGAAATTAGGAGACCCAAGAATACCAACTATACCATGCTCCATAAAAATAAGTTATATCAAAACTGCCTTATATGATTTGGGAGCCGGTGTTAGTGTTATGCCTTTCTCTTTATACAAAAGACTTGATTTGAATAAACTCACTCCCACTAAAATGTATTTGCAAATGGCTAATAAATCAACTACCATACCTATGGGTGTCTGTTAGGATGAGCCCATTGTGGATGCAAATGTTACTATCTTAACAGACTTTGTTATACTTGATATACCCGAGGACGACAACATGTCGATTATCCTTGGCAGACCCTTTTTAAATACTGCAGGGGCTATTATTGATTGCAACAAAAGCAAGCTCACTTTTCGTATCAATGGTAATGAGCACACGGTGCACTTTTTGAGGAAACAATTCCAAGTGAATGATATTAATGTTATTGAGAAGACTCTGACAATTACTATTGGAAGTTTTCAACTTCCCCTTCCTACTATAAAAAGAAATATGGAATTCTTATTGTGGGGGATATGCATATTCCCGTTGAGGTAACCTAGTGTTATACAAAGATTCTTCGGTTTCATGTTAATCGAAAGTAATTTGTTAATAAGACTTGGTCAACCTTATTAATGGATTATTTTTTAGAAACATGTGATCGATGAATTTAGTACACACAACCTTCTGTCCACACTTTTTGTTTTCTGTTGTTTTTAGTTAAATGCAATAAAATGCCATGTTTATCCTGTTTTTCTGAATTATTCGTGTAATAAAAAATAGCGCAAAAATAGAAGTGCTCAGAATGACCTGAAATTTTAACAAGTTTTTTTTGAATATTTGAGAATTTCTGGTACTTAATACACCACGGGGGGTGCCCTAGGTTCCCACTAGGCACCAGGGCGCGCCACACCACCTGGCACGCCCTGGTGGGTAGTGGGGCCCAAAAGCCCCCCTCACTCCCTTGGCTCACATCGTCACTCACCTCCATAAAAAAACTAATCCCTGTAGCTCTCTCTCTCTCTCTATCTCTCTCGTGTTCTTGCTCCTAAACCTGAGATTTTCGATCTCTTTGCTCGAATCTCCGTTTCTGAAACTGTTCTCGAATTTCGGGCTCCGCAAACACTAGATAGATTCAAACTCTAGGGTGCGTGCGAAGAACTCAACCTCCCCAATGTGCCAACCCGTCGATTCCATGGCCTAGATCGACGAACTAAAAGGAAAGAGAACACGTCAGTTTACCCAGGTTTGGGCCACCTTGTGGGGTAAAACCGTACTCATGCTTTGTGATGGATTGGCCTCGAGGTGGGCTGAGGATGAACTGATAAAGTGGAAGAACGACCTCAGGAGGTATGTTCTTGAGCTAGAGGGGGAGAGGATGATCTGAATGATCTGGGTCCCTGTCGGTGTCAAAACCGGCGGATCTCGGGTAGGGGGTCCCGAACTGTGCGTCTAGGCGGATGGTAACAGGAGACAAGGGACACGATGTTTTTACCCAGGTTCGGGCCCTCTCGGTGGAGGTAAAACCCTACTCCTGCTTGATTAATATTGATGATATGGGTAGTACAAGAGTAGATCTACCACGAGATCAAAGAGGCTAAACCCTAGAATCTAGCCTATGGTATGATTGTTGTCCGTCCTATGGACTAAAACCCTCCGGTTTATAGACACCGGAGAGGGTTAGGGTTACACAGAGTCGGTTACAATGGTATGAGATCTACATATCCGTATCGCCAAGCTTGCCTTCCACACCAAGGAAAGTCCCATCCGGACACGGGACGAAGTCTTCAGTCTTGTATCTTCATAGTCTAGGAGTCCGGCCAATGGTGATAGTCCGGCTATCCGGACACCCCCTAATCCAGGACTCCCTCACTAGCCCCTGAACCAGGCTTCAGCGACGACGAGTCCGGCGCGTATATTGTCTTCGGCATTGCAAGGCGGGTTCCTCCTCCGAATACTTCATAGAAGATTTTTAACACAAGGATAGTGTCCGGCTCTGGAAAACAAGTTCCACATACCACCATAGAGAGAATAATATTTACACAAATTTAATCTGCTGACGTATTTCGTGGCGTGACATCACACCACGGCAAAGCCTTTATTCAAATTGTCTTTATGGTTCCACCTCAGCGCGTTTAGCGAAGCGGTTTCCTTGGCACGTCTTGTCAAAGCAGAGATCGTGTCCCCTTATTCCGGGATTCTCATCAATACGGGTGTGGGTAACCCAACCGCGCCATTGATTATGGCGCTTGGGTGATAAGCGAGTTTTACCAGGCTGGTGGGGATGCATAGTTTCGTCCGTCCATATAAGGGGATAAGGATCCACCTTTTTACCTATGCCTTCTTCCTCCTTTGCTTATCCATTTCCGCGCACTCAAGCTCCAGCGCCCAAGTCCGCACATCTCGCCTCAACCTTCCCCAGCCATGTCCGGAGCGGGAGGTAAGTGGATGGCCTCCTTCGTCACGGAGGGGCACATCAAAAGGCTGCGAAAGGCCGGATACTTGTCCAGCGACATCGCGCATCGACTCCCCGACAAGGGGCAACTCATCCCCACCCCCGGGCCCCATGAGAGGGTGGTGTTCCTCACCCACTTCCTCTGCGGACTAGGTTTTCCACTTCACCCATTTGTCCAGGGGCTCATGTTCTAGGATGGCATGGATTTCCACGATCTGGGCCCGAATTTCATCCTCAACATCTCGGCGTTCATCGTCGTGTGCGAGGCCTTCCTCTGCATCCAGCCCCACTTTGGCTTATGGCTGAACACCTTCAATGTCAAGCCGAAGGTAGTGGGCGGCCGCCAAGCGGAGTGCGGAGGTGCCATGGTGGGCAAGATGCCCAACGTCCTATGGCTCGAGGGCTCCTTTGTGGAGACCATAAAGGGGTGGCAATCGGGGTGGTTCTACATCACCGAGCCGCAGGACCCTAAATGGGTAGCGGCCCCCGAATTCTGATCTGGCTTCCCTACACGGCTCACCTCTTGTAAGGAGAAGGGCCTATCGTGGGGTGATTCGGAGCAGCTGACCGGACTCCAATCCTGCGTCCAAACCTTGGTGAACAAGAAGCTCAAGCTTGTCAACGTAGTCCAGGTCATGCTCATCCGCCGGATCCTCCCGTGCCAAAAACGGGCCTTCAACTTGTGGGAGTTTGATCCGGCACAGCACCAAACCTTGAGCAGGCTCTTCGACACTACGTACGAAGATGCTTGGAAGGTGTTGTTCAAGGGCGCCGAGGCTCCCGCATCCGCTACCGAGGATCGCGGATTCAGCTCGCAGCGTCAAGCCGGCGAGGTAAGCTATTTTATCCTTCATAGGACGCTTATTTTCCATAGTTTGACTCTATGCGGGATCTAAACTCCGTTTACCTTTGACAGGCCTGGCAAAAGAAGTCCGGACAGGTTAACTGTCCGGCTCCCTTGCCAGAAGACCCAGCGGACGCCCAATTAACGGGGCTGCTGGCCCCGGCGCCTTACGTGGTGCCGGAGAAGAAAGCCAAGAAGAAGGCCACGGGAACCCGAAAGAGTTCCCGGCATCAGGTGTTATCAGACTCATCGTACGATGACTCCGAGGCGAACTCCTCCCGCGAAGACGAGGAGGAGAAAAAAGAGGCCTCTCCCCCAGCGGGGGGAGAGAAGAAAAGGAAGGCCTCCCCAACTAGGGAGGCCGGAGGGTCCAAGAAGGGAAGGACCCTTCCTCCGGACTGTTCCACCAACACCGACGACGGCGAAGAGGAATGGTCACCGAGGATTAAGCCCCTGGCGACATCGTAAGTGTTCGGATACCAGAATATCTCATGGTGTTTCATTTGTCGCATAGAATCTCTTAACGCCGGATATAACCCTGCAGCCCGCCCAAGGACGGGCTCGACATTTCAACGAGCGGCTCCCAGTCTTCGTCGGACGTGAATAGCACTTCACTTCCGGCCTCCTCCTCTCCTCGCGCTGCGGATGACGCTGAGGTGGGGTGCAAAAATGGGCCTAGCCAGGAGGAGGCGGTCCTAGAGGTGCCACAAGGCAACCTCCCGGACTTCGGGCGCGAGGGGGATCAAACCCCAAAGGTCTCTAAGTCCGGCCTAGGGCCGGACTCCGCACCGAAACCTTTAGTGGTTCCGGAGTCCTGCAGGCGGCCCCTTCGTAAGAAGGGCGAGACCGCGACACCGGTGACCTCCGTCCAACCAGAGGCACCGGAAAATTTATTGGAGGTGCTTAACAGCGCCTCCATCTACGAGGAGCACCGCACGGTTATGAGTGCGGTGATCTAGAAGGTTCAGTCCGCCAAGAGCGGGATGACTGAAGCCTGTACCAGCCTTCTAACAGGCTTTGAGGTATGTAATTAAGATATGTAAATATAGTACCACATAGACAGTAGCCCCTATGCTCAGTTTGGTGTTCAGAAAGAAAAGTCGTACTGTGGATCTAAAAAGATATACGCAGGAGTCTAACATAAACATGTCAATATGGGAATGCAGGCTGCGCTGCTGACCTCTGCCGCACTGACTGCGGAGGTCAATGCATTGAAGCAGAGCCTCGAGCGGTCCGAGAACGAGCTCGGCCATGCCAAGAAGCAGCTCGAGGACAAGGAAGGTAAGTAATACCTTATTAAAGTAATACCTTATAGAAAGGATTTGGTTGCAAAAAATGACAGGAATAACGTGAGTATTGCAGGGGCCACGAACGAGGTGGCGACCCTGAAGGAGGCGGTGTCCAAGGCCAAAAAAAGTGCGGCCGCGGAGCGCACCGAGCGAGAGAAGCAGGAGGCGCAGGTGGCGGAGGTGCGGCAAGAGCTCCAGGCTTTCATGGAAAAACACGAGAGTTTGGAGCGTGACTCGAAGACTCGAGAGTCCGAGCTCGCCTCGGCTCTTGAGAGTGCCAAAGCCGCTAAGGCCGAAGCCCAGAAGGCCCTCCAGGAGATTGAGGCGATAAAAAAGATAGCGGCGGGTAAGGCATTCTTCATGCAAAGCAAGCATGTGAAAGTGAATTATCTGTTACTTACCCAAATTCGGAGTTCTCCAGGAGCGTTCACAGATCTGCCCCGTAGCGTGTCCAATGCTGCCGCGTTCTACCGAGCCAAGGAGGGAAGCTCAATGGAAAAGGTGTTCTGGTCTCAATATGCTGAGGTCGGACATCCGGTGCCCCTGAGCAACCAGCTGAAGCAGCTGGTCGAGCTCCACAAGGTGGCCGAACAGGCCATGAAGGGCCTCATAGTTCGGCTGTGGCCGACAGAAGCCATGCCTGGGAGCTACTTCGGTCTGGTGCGGCGGCTGGTGGACGCCTTTCCATGATTGAAGTCATCAAGCGTTCCGTCTGCATTGAAGGTGCCCGTCGGGCCCTTGCCCGCGCTAAAGTGCACTGAGGCAAGATGGACGCCGAGAAGCTTGTGACGGACGCGCCACCGCCGGGCAAGGAGTATCACACGCCCGAGATGTACTATAAGGGTGTCCTGAAGGGTGCCCGCCTTATAGCGGGTGAGTGCTCCAAAGATGTAATTTTTGAGTAGACTCGCATTTGTTATCCTGTGCGCAGAAAACGTTGTTCATATGCGCTAAGCAACGCTTGTTAATTTAAAATATTACCTTCTGTGCGGCCGTTTATCAAATTTGAGAGATGGCAAGTCGTTGGCTTCAGCCCCCATGCCTCTAGTGCTGGGGTGTTCAGGATAAACTTGAGCGCTCTTGTTCCCATTCTTGGGTCCTTCGAGGGAGGCGCTCAACACAACGAACAAGGCAACCAGACTATAATGCTTGAACACTCTCACTTAGCCATAGAATTCTATAATTTTAAATTTTGGCGAAGCCCCTGGTATTCGGAAGACCGAGTTCGGGGCGCTATCCATGCCTTGGCCGGACAATGCTGACTCCTTGCTCTAAGCAGCATGAGTCGTTAGGGACCCGAAAAACCTCTTGAATAGCGACCGGCTCTCGCCCTATCATGACGGTCAGTTTTAGCTTTCTCCACTGAGGTGCTTAACCCAGCTCAACCGGGGCACAATCGCAGTGGTTCTCCCAGCGCTACCTTAGCCGATATAACGGAATGTAAGGTACCAAAACATGGGAGCCGGGCAAACCCAACTATTGACCCAAGACATGATTCGGAGCCGATGCATATAATGCTATAAGTTCAGGGTGCCGCACTTGTTAAAGTGTTCGGACTTATCACACCATATTTTGGGGTACTTAAGCCCCTGGTGTATTTGGCCGTACCAAAGCGTACGGATGCAACATGTCATAAGTGAATATATATAAATAGAAAAAGGAATGCAGTGATAGGCAAAAAGCAATGCATTGTTTATTCAAAAAGTGCTGCAATGAAAGCAGAACGATAAAAATAGTGTGATAAGCAAGGGATGGGACTATTTAACATGTCCCCCTTTAGGGGTAGGCTGCGGGATGGTATGTAAAACAAGTATACTGCTCGTAATAGAGACCACCTGGATACTCGATGTAGCTTTTCTGCTTCCCTGGCTGTTGCATCGTGAGTTCGGCGATTCCACTGCCGGACAGGGCTTCTGGAAAATGGAGTCCTGAGAATAAGAAAAAAAGAATGACACAATTGGGAGCCCCTGGTGTGGTTGAGCCGCACTTTGGGAATGTTGTGGTCGTGCCCCTCCCCCTGTGCCCATGGTATCTCCAGAGCGTAGTTATGTACGCGTGGTACTGGTCTTGCAATTTCGCAAGGGCTAGGGTTGGCGCCGCATTGCTACGCGTGCTCGGAACGTGCCAGACGGTCTTGTTGTAGGTTACTCCGGGCGCACTTGACGGTGTCCGGACGTTTAGTTGTCGGACTCAAGAATTGCCTTAAGAGGCTGCTTTGTACTTCCGTCGCGAGGGCTGCCGTATGCTCCTCCGTTCAGAGAGAGCGTTTAGTGTTTCCATTGACCGTGATTACTCCTCAAGGGCCTGGCATCTTGAGCTTGAGGTATGCGTAGTGCGGCACTGCATTGAACTTTGCAAATGCGGTTCGTCCGAGCAGTGCATGATCGCCGCTGCGGAACGGGACTATGTCGAAGATTAATTCCTTGCTTCGGAAGTTATCCGGGATCCGAAGACCACTTCAAGTGTAACTAAGCCTGTATAGTTGGCCTCTACACCTGGTATGATGCCTTTAAAGGTCATTTTTGTAGGTTTGATCCTTGAGGGGTCTATGCCCATTTTGCGCGCCGTATCCTGGTAAAGCAGGTTCAGGCTACTGCCACCGTCCATCAGGACTCTAGTGAGGTGAAATCCGTCAATGATTGGGTCAAGAACCAATGCGGCGAATCCGCTGTGGCGGATGCTAGTGGGGTGGTCCCTTCGATCAAAAGTGATCGGGCAAGAGGACCACGGGTTGAACTTTGGGGCGACTGGCTCCATCGCGTATACATCCCTTAGTGCATGCTTCCGCTCCCTTTTGGGTATGTGGGTTGCGTATATCATGTTCACCATCCGCACTTGTGGGGGAAAGCCCTTCTGTCCTCTATTGTTCGGCGGCCGAGGCTCCTCCTCGTCATCGCTATGAAGCCCCTTGTCGTTGTTTTCGGTATTTATCTTGCCTGCCTGCTCGAAGACCCAACAATCCCTGTAGGTGTGGTTGGCTGGTTTTTCGGGGGTGCCATGTATCTAGCACGAGCGATCGAGTATTCGGTCCAAATTGGACGGGCCCTGAGTATTTCTCTTAAACAGCTTTTTCCGCTGACCGGGTTTAGAGCCTCTGAATCCGGCATTGACTGCCGTATCCTCAGCATTATCGCCATTAATGCGGCGCTTGTGCTTGTTGCGAGGCGACCTGCCATTGCTGTCCTTGGTATCCGAACTACCAGGGTTTTTGGTCAGGTTGTTACTGCGAGCTAGCCAGCTGTCCTCTCCCATGCAGAAGCGGGTCATGAGTGATGTGAGGGCTGCCATGGATTTCGGCTTTTCCTGTCCTAGGTGCCGGGCAAGCCACTCGTCGCGGATGTTATGTTTGAAGGCTGCAAGGGCCTCTGCATCCGGACAGTCGACGATTTAATTTTTCTTGGTTAAGAACCGTGTCCAGAATTGTCTGGGCGATTAATCTGGCTGCTGAATTATGTGGCTTAGGTCATTAGCGTCTGGTGGTCGCACGTATGTTCCCTGGAAGTTATCAAGGAATGCGGCTTCCAGGTCTTCCCAACAACCAATTGATTCTGCTGGCAAGCTGTTGAGCCAATGTCGAGCTGGTCCTTTAAGCTTGAGTGGGAGGTATTTGATGGCGTGTAGATCATCACCGCGGGCCATGTGGATGTGAAGGAGATAGTCCTCGATCCAAACCGCAGGATCTGTTGTGCTGTCGTATGATTCAATGTTTACGGGTTTGAAACCCTCAGGGATTTGATGATCCATTACTTCGTCTGTGAAGCATAGTGGGTGTACGGCGCCTCTGTATTGGGCTATATCATGACGCAGCTCAAATGAGCTTTATCTACTGTGTTCGGCCCGGTCGGAATTGCTGTATCAGGCGTGACGGTTGTCATCATGTATCATGGGGCGCCCACGCGATCCGTAGATCGATCTTATTTGTCTTGCCTTGTCCTCCAATATGTCTCGCAAGTCTGGCGCATTCCCCCATGGCTTTGTACTTTTCGAGCGACACCGGGATGCGGCTTTAGCGGAGGGCCTAGAGGCCTCTCTGTCGCAGCCACGAGGTGGCCGGTCGGTTGCGTCATGCGCTGATGATGTAGGTTTGGGTGCTTCCTCCTCTAATTGGGGTAGCAGCCTGCGTTTTGTGTAGCTCTTGGAGGGGCGATCGTGTTTGTACTCTTTGGCTGCGAGGACTTCGGTCCATCTGTCAGCTAGCAAGTCTTGGTCAGCTCTAAGCTGTTGCTGCTTTTTCTTGAGGCTGCTTGCCGTGGACATAAGCCTGGGCTTGAAACGCTCTTGTTCGACGGGATCCTCGGGCATGACAAATTCGTTGTCGTCGAGGCTTGCTTCATCTTCGGAGGGAGGCATATAATTATCGTCCTCTACCTCTCTGACTGCCTCTCTATCATGAGGGCTGGCTTGTTCCTCCTCCTATGCTAAATCCTGCTGGAGGGGGTTGTCTTCGGCACTGTCCGGGGTGTTATTATCTCCCGTGCTGGAATCACCGTTTTTGCTGTGGCGGGATTTAGAGCGGCGCCGCTGACGCCGGTGCTTGGGCTGTTTCTTGGAGGGGTCATCCTCCGCTGTTCCATTGCCATTCCCATCTTTTGGGATGTCCACCATGTATATGTCATATGATGCGGTGGCCTTCTAGTGCCCTGTAGGCGCTGGTTCTTGGTTGTCACCTGCATCGTCATCCATACCGTCGATGTCTTCGGAGTCGAAGTCGAGCATGTCGGTTAAATCATCGACAGTGGCTACAAAGTGGGTGGTGGGTGGGCCTTGAATTTCTTCGTCATCCGCATCCCAACCTTCCTGACCATAGTCCGGCCAGGGCTCTCCTGATAAAGAGAGAGACTTTAGTGAATTCAGGATGTCTCCAAAGGGCGAGTGCTGAAAGATGTTCGCAGTAGTCAACTCCATAACCGGCGCCCAATCGGATTTGATTGGCAGGGGCGCGGGAGGTTCGGAGTCCGGAGAGGGGTCCGGCACCTCGGAGTCACGGGCTTTGCGAAGGACAGGGATGGTGTTCGGCTCAATCGCCGTAGAGATCATAGCCCCCGAGGCGGTGTTTAGCCACTCATCCTCGACCGGCGAAGTCGGCTCCGAGCTAGGGGTCGAAGCGGACGCTGGTGCAGCCTCCAGGGTACTGTCCGGCGGCAGAGCTAGATCATACCCATCGAGACAGTGCGGCGCACTTGGCTGTGGCTTGAATCCGTCGAAGATCAAGTCTCCGCGGATGTCAGCCATGTAGTTCAAACTCCCAAATCTGACCAGATGGCCAGGGGCGTAGCTTTCGATCTGCTCCAGATGGCCAAGTGAATTGGCCCGCAGTGCAAAGCCGCCGAATACGAAGATCTGTCCGGGGAGAAAAGTCTCACCCTGGACCGCGTCGTTGTTGATGATCGAAGGATCCATCGGGCCTAAAGGTGACGACACAGAGGAACTCTCAATGAAAGCACCATTGTCGGTGTCAAAACCGGCGGATCTCGGGTAGGGGGTCCCGAACTGTGCGTCTAGGCGGATGGTAACAGGAGACAAGGGACACGATGTTTTTACCCAGGTTCGGGCCCTCTCGGTGGAGGTAAAACCCTACTCCTGCTTGATTAATATTGATGATATGGGTAGTACAAGAGTAGATCTACCACGAGATCAAAGAGGCTAAACCCTAGAAGCTAGCCTATGGTATGATTGTTGTCCGTCCTATGGACTAAAACCCTCCGGTTTATATAGACACCGGAGAGGGTTAGGGTTACACAGAGTCGGTTACAATGGTAGGAGATCTACATATCTGTATCGCCAAGCTTGCCTTCCACGCCAAGGAAAGTCCCATCCGGACACGGGACGAAGTCTTCAATCTTGTATCTTCATAGTCTAGGAGTCCGGCCAACGGTGATAGTCCGGCTATCCGGACACCCCCTAATCCAGGACTCCCTCAGTCCCCCTATATGGTGGTGGCTAGGTCCTATTTCTACTAGCCTTGGTCCTCTTTCCCCCAAAACGGAGGCGCGAAGGGATCCCACAATGTCCAAATTTGAAGGGAGACAACTAATACATCTTATCCTGACAAAAGTAGTCTTCGCCTACAAAAGCCTCTGGTCGTGACACCGTGGTGGGCTCAGCGATGACCTCCATCCTGCCGTCCTGGCGGACTTGGTCATGTTGCATGGAATGGAAACCTTTGGTAGATTCATCGGGACTCCGCGCCTGCGCTTGCCTCCTTAGCCCCAAAGAGGAAACTGCTGTCCTGCACCTGCTGGTGCCCGCCTGGCCTTGGTCGTCACGACTCATGTCATCTGAACCTCACCTGGTGAGGCTTACATAGAAATCTCCACTCCTTAGGAGCCAGCCTGAGAAGGTCGCTCCTTCCGGAGATCTTGGTGTTGTCTGCCTCGTCAGGGTCTTGAGTTGTTGATGCTGAAGGTGGGCCGTACCAGGCTGTTGATGGAGCCACATCATGGGCCGCAGGCAGGCAAGTCTGGGTACCCCTGGTCCCAGAACACCGACAGTAGCCCCCGGGGCCCAAGGCGCGCTCGAGCTTGGCTTCAAGGCGAAGCAAAAGGGAAAGGACGGAGCATCGCGGGCCCCAACCGCCTGCGGCCTTGGTCGACGCATGGCTCTTGATGGGACATGGGCATCTCCGCTTCCCCGCGCTGCCTCGGCAACCGTCTGACTTGACAAGAGCCTGCAGCATCCAGAGAAAGATCATCATTGCGTGGGATCATGGAGGCCGGCGATTGGCCTCCCTCCGGCTATAAATGAGGGGAGGGGCAGAGCCCCCCTCGCTCATTTCTGTCTCCTTGCTGCCAGCTCTTTCTTCTTCTTCTTTGTCTTGCCGTCTTGTCGTAGCATCATGGCGCCAATCAGGAGGTTCTCTGCGACGAAGAAGACAAAAACCCCTCGGGAGGAGCCTAGGCCACTTCCGCCGAAGGAGAGGCTTGGCCACCCTCGCGACGCCGGCGAGGGGCAGGAGGTAACGCGGCCTTGGCACGAGCGGCCTCTCCCTGGCTTCCTGATCCCTTTATATGCCCGCGTGCAGACCTCTGGGCAGGGTGGCAGTGCCTAGAGCCGCGTGGTCTGGGGTCGCGGTGGACATGCCGAGGCTGCGCGGCCAACTGGCCCGCGAACACATGCCGTGGGCACCTCACGCGAGTTCGTGGTGTGGGCGGCAATGCCGTCGCGCACTTGGATCCGGCTCCCGTGGTTCTTCGCCGAGGAGATGCCGTTGAGGGGGGCACTCGAGTTGTGGCTGCAACACGCCAGGTGCTGCATCCTAGCCACGGGGGCGGATCAGGTCGAGGTCGTGCCCTCGAGTGACATATTTATGACTTGAGGGTGGAGCGAGGTCACCCGCGCCTGCTATCCAGAATGAGCCCTCGCCATCCACTTTGAGTACGATGGTGCCTCCATGTTGTTATTCAAGGTCTTCGACGAAGGCGGCCGGCGCCTGGAGTGGTGCTCTGGGAGAGGCGGTCCTCGCGGCGCGGCCGCGGGCACTGACCTTGCCCCTGGCCTTGCCGGCAGCTCCTCCAGCAGTAGCGGCGACTCCCTAGAATCCAGTGACTATCCTAGGCCCAGCGATTCTCCGGAGTACAGCAACGACAGCTACATGCCGCCGAGCTCTCCCTGCGCCCGGAGCACAACAGTGGCATCCTCTCGGCGTCGTCGGTGATTCCCAGCGGCCGGAGCCCTTTGAGGTCTTCTTCTTTTGTTTCCCTGCACGGAATTTTGACGAGCCCCGTGGGGGTATGTAAAAATTTGCAGTGCTTTTGCTCCAATGTTATCCTTCCTAGTATGATGCTGCAACTGCGTATCTCGCTCTGGCATGGTGCCCCCTGTTCATTCTCGTGGTATCCTAGTGCTCTACGCTGACAAGTCCTAGTCCCCAGGCAGGCTTCGGCCGTCGCTGGAATGCCAGGTTCATTCCCCAGGCTGCAACTGCGTATCTCGCTCTGGCATGGTGCCCCCTGTTCATTCTCGTGGTATCCTAGTGCTCTACGCTGACAAGTCCTAGTCCCCAGGCAGGCTTCGGCCATCGCTGGAATGCCAGGTTGCGATGCCGTGGTCAAAGCCAAGAGGTGAGCGTCCTGAGGTCCGGTAAGAGCTCCTGAGGCGCGGTGCTCAAGAGGTCCCCTTTGGCGTGCAAGCAGCTCCCTGAAGGCCAAAAAGGAAAGCGGCATTGCCCGAGCGAGATTACGAGGCGAAATATTGGATCACGAGGTTCACGTTGATATGTAAGGGTGACTTATCTTCGTGAGCCTACGGCGATTCCCTTGTGCGGCGCCTAGTCTTGCCTTAGTCGTGACGCTTCTAGGCGGAGCTCACGCCGACCTCCTCCTTTTCTTGCTCATCTGGATGCTCTACATCCTCGGGTCCCGGCCCTCGAGCAAAGCTCAGCCGCCGCTGGTATGCCAGGTCGCGTTGTCGTGGTCAAGGCCAGGGGTGAGGGCTCGAGAGCCGGTAGGAGCTCCTGAGACGTGATGCTCATGAACCGCCCCCATTTAACGTGCAAGCAAATTATGCAAAAATGGAGTATCCAGTGAGGCTGCTCGCAGCCTAGCTCCGATGGTTCCTACGAGTTAGTCGGAGAAAGAGATCATAATACATGGACGCACTTGCTATCCTGCCGTTGATCTTTCCGTGATAAGGTGAAAGCACTAAGGACCTAGTGAGATGACGTGCGTGGGGTGGTCACGAGTCAGAGCTCGGTCCCTCAGGTTTGTCGACGCTGCAGGGATGGACCCGAGCACAGGCGCCGTGCCAGCAGCCCCGTGGCGAAATGAGCAAACTGTGGGCTAGTAAAGCATGGAGGTCGCGGAGATGACGAAGCACCAGATAGGCGGGTGATAATCATAAAGCAACTCATGGATAGGGTAAAGCCAGTTCTGGCAAATGCAAAGAATGATACATGCCACAGGGACGGACCCACATGGATTGGGGATAATGCAGCTCGAGAGGCGCCCCCAACTGAACAAACCGAAAATGTCACCTGGCACCGTTGCTGAAGAAGTGTTGAGGTAGCCGAAGACGCGAACTACAAAAGTCGTTCCTCACGAGTAGCCTAGGCCCTGAACCTCACGAGGCTCTGGGGCCCGGGGAGCTCGCGAGGATCTGTCGCCGCCTCTGATAGGAATGTCTGATGCCTGATACGTCTCCAACGTATCTATAATTTTTGATTGTTCCATGCTATTATATTACCCGTTTTGGATGTTTATGGGCTTTACTTTACACTTTTATATCATTTTTGGGACTAACCTACTAACCGGAGGCCTAGCCCGAATTGCTATTTTTTTCCGCCTATTTTAGTGTTTTGAAGAAAAGGAATATCAAACGGAGTCCAAACGGAATGAAACCTTTGGGAGCGATCTTTTTGGAACAAACGTGATCCAGCGGACTTGGAGTGGAAGTAAAAAAACAAGCGAGGCGGCCATGAGGGTGCCCAGCGCGCCCCCTAGGGCTGGGCGTGCCCCCCACCCTCGTGGGCCCCTCGAGCGTCCACCGACCTACTTCTTCCTCCTATATATACCCATGTACCCAAAAAACATCAGAAGTGACCACGAAAAACTATTTCCACCGCCTTAACCTTCTGTATCCGCAAGATCCCATCTTGGAGCCTTCGCGGGCGCCCCACCGAAGGGGGAATCGATCTCGGAGGGCCTCTACATCATCTCCAAGGCCTCTGCGATGAGTTGTGAGTAGTTTAACACAGACCTTCAGGTCAATAGTTATTAGCTAGATGGCTCTCTTTGAATCTCAATACAAAGTTCTCCTTGATCTTCTTGGAGATCTATTCGATGTAACTCTTTTTGCGGTGTGTTTGTCGAGATCCCATGAATTGTGGGTTTATGATCAAGTTTATCTATGAAAAATATTTGAATCTCCTCTGAATTCTTTTATGTGTGATTAAGTTATCTTTGCAAGTCTCTTTGAATTATCAGTTTGGTTTGGCCTACTTGATTGATATTTCTTGCAATGGGAGAAGTGCTTAACTTTGGGTTCAATCTTGCGGTGTCCTTTCCCAGTGACAGCAGGGGCAGCAAGGCACGTATTGTATTCATGCCATCGAGGATAAAAAGATGGGGTTTATATCATATTGCATGAGTTTATCCCTCTACATCATGTCATCTTTCTTAATGCGTTACTCTGTTATTTATGAACTTAATACTCTAGATGCAGGCAGGAGTCGGTCGATGTGTGGAGTAATAGTAGTAGATGCAGGCAGGAGTCGGTCTACTTGCCGCGGACGTGATGCCTATATACATGATCATGCCTAGATAATCTCATAATTATTCGCTTTTCTATCAATTGCTCAACAGTAATTTGTTCACCCACCGTAATGCTTATGCTATCTTGAGAGAAGCCACTAGTGAAACCTATGGCCCCCGGGTCTATCTCTTATCATATCAGCTTTCTATCTACTTTTATATGCATCTTTACTTTTCCAATCTATATCATAAAGTACCAAAAATATATTTATCTTATCATATTATATCTATCAGATCTCACTTTCGCAAGTGGCCTTGTAGGGATTGACAACCCCTTTATTGCGTTGGTTGCGAGTTCTTCTTTGTTTGTGTAGGTGCGTGGGACTTTTGAGGAGCCTCCTACTGGATTGATACCTTGGTTCTCAAAGACTGAGGGAAATACTTACGCTACTATTGCTGCATCACCCTTTCCTCTTCAAGGAAAACCAATGCAAGATCAAGACGTAGCAAGAAGGATTTCTGGCGCCGTTGCCGGGGAGGCTTCCACCAAGTCAAGTCAAGATTCGACCTCCCGCCAACGTGCGATTTCTGGTGCCGTTGCCAGGGAGGTCTTCTCTCAAGTCAAGACATACCAAGTACCCATCACAAACTTATCTCCCTTGCATTACATTATTTGCCATTTGCCTCTCATTTTCCTCTCCCCCACTTCACCCTTGCCGTCTTATTCGCCCTCTCTTTCTCAATCTCCTCTCTCTTTCGCTTGCCTTTTTGTTTGCTTGTGTGTTGGATTGCTTGTCGCGATGGCGCAAGATAATACCAAATTGTGTGACTTTTCCAATACCAATAATAATGATTTCCTTAGTACTCTGATTGCTCCTCTTAATGATGTTGAGTCTTGTGAAATCAATGCTGCTTTGCTGAATCTTGTTATGAAAGATAAATTCTCCAGCCTTCCTAGTGAAGATGCCGCTACCCATCGAAACAACTTTGTTGATTTGTGTGAGATGCAAAAGAAGAAAGATACGGATAATGATATTGTTAAATTGAAGTTATTTCCGTTTTCACTTAGAGATCGTGCTAAAGTTTGGTTTTCGTTTTTGCCTAAGAATAGTATTGGTTCATGGAATAAGTGCAAAGATGCTTTTCTCTCTAAGTATTTTCCTCCCGCTAAGATCATCACTCTTAGGAACGATATTATGAATTTTAAACAACTTGATCATGAGCATGTTGCCCAATCTTGGGAAAGAATGAAATTGATGATTCGCAATTGCCCTACTCATGGTTTGAATTTATGGATGATCATACAAATTTTTTATGCCGGTTTGAATTTTGCTTCTAGAAATCTTTTAGATTCGGCCACGGGAGGCAAATTTATGGAAATCACCTTAGGAGAAGCTACCAAACTCCTAGATAATATTATGGCTAATTATTCTCAATGGCACACCGAAAGATCTACTAGTAAAAAAGTGCATGCTATAGAAGAAATTAATGTTTTGAGTGGAAAGATGGATGAACTTATGAAATTGTTTGCTACTAAGGGTGCTCCTATTGATCCCAATGATATGCCTTTGTCTACTTTGATTGAGAATAATAATGAATCTATGGATATGAATTTTCTTGGTAGGAATAATTTTCGTAACAATGCTTATAGAGGAAACTTTAATCCTAGACCGTTCCCTAGCAATTCCTCTAATAATTATGGAAATTCCTACAATAATGCTTATGGAAATTTTAATAAGATGCCCTCTGATTATGAGAATAGCGTGAAAGAACTTATGGTCTCTCAAAAGAATTTTAATGCCTTGCTTGAAGAAAAATTGCTTACAGTTGATGATTTGGCTAGGAATGTTGATAGACTTTCGCTTGATGTTGATTCTTGAAACTTAGATCAACTCCTCCTAAGCATGATATCAATGAGTCTCTCAAAGCTATGAGAATTTCTATTGATGAGTGCAAAGAAAGAACCTCTAGATTGCGTGCTAAGAAAGATTGCTTTGTAAAAGCGTGTTCTTCTAGTTTCCATGAAAATAATGATGAAGATCTAAAAGTTATTGATGTGTCCCCTATTAAATCTTTTTTTGTAATATGAATCTTAATAATGATGGGACTGGAGATGAGTCAACTTTAGTTAAAAGGTGTCCCAATGATTTAGAGTTTTTAGATCTTGATGCTAAATTTGGTAAAAGTGGGATTGGAGAGGTCAAGACTTTAAATAGCATTGAACCCACTATCTCGGATTTCAAGGAATTTAATTATGATAATTGTTCTTTAGTAGATTGTATTTCCTTGTTGCAATCCGTTTTGAATTCTCCTCATGCTTATAGTCAAAATAAAGCTTTCACCAAACATATTGTTGATGCCTTGATGCAATCTTATGATGAAAAACTTAATTTGGAAGTTTCTATACCTATAAAACTTAATGATGAGTGGGAACCCACTATAAAGATTAAAATTAAAGATCATGGGTGTTATGCTTTATGTGATTTGGGTGCTAGTGTTTCCACGATTCCGAAAACTTTATGTGATATTCTACGTTTCCATGATCTTGATGATTGCTCTTTAAATTGCACCTTGCGGATTCCACCATTAAAAAGCCTATGGGAAGGATCAATGATGTTCTTATTATTTCAAATAGGAATTTGGTGCCCGTAGATTTTATAGTTCTTGATATAGATTGCAATCTTTCATGTCCTATTATTCTTGATAGACCTTTCCTTAGAACGATAGGTGCGATTATTGATATGAAGGAAAGGAATATTAGATTCCAATTCCCATTAAGGAAAGGCATGGAGCACTTTCCAAGAAATAAAGTTAAATTACCTTATGAAATGCGAGCTACTTATGAATAGAGTGCCAAAGATGGCACTACTTAGATCTATCCTCGCTTTTATGCCTAGCTAGGGGCGTTAAACGATAGCGCTAGTTGGGAGGCAACCCAATTTTATTTTAATTTTTTTGTTTTTGCTTCTGTTTAGTAATAAATTTTCCATCTACCTTATGTTTATATGTGTTTTTATGTTTTAATTAGTGTTTGTGCCAAGTAGAACCTATAGGATAACCTACGGTGATAGTTAATTTGGTTCTGCTGAAAAACAGAAACTTTGTGCGCACAAAAATAATTTTGGTAATTCACATAAACGTGATTTTGCATTGATTCTTTTTTCTGTAGATCAATATACAAATTTCCCAGGACTTCAAATTTTGGTAGGAGTTTTAGAGTTCCAGAAGTATTCGAGAGTTACAGATTGCTACAGACTATTCTGTTTTTGACAGATTCTGTTTTTCGTGTGTTGTCTGCGTATCTTGATGCATTTATGGCTAGTGTGTAGGGGTATGAACCATAGAGAAGTTGGAATAAACTAGTTTTAACACAAGTATAAATAAATAATGAGTTCATTACAGTACCTTATGTGGTGGTTTTGCTTTCTTGCACTAACGGAGCTTATGAGATTTCCTGTTGAGTTTTGTGTTGTGAAGTTTTCAAGTTTTGGGTAAAGATTTGATGGATTATGGAATAAGGAGTGGCAAGAGCCTAAGCTTGGGGATGCCCAAGGCACCCAAAGATATTCAAGAATATTCAAAAGCCTAATCTCGGGGATGCCTCGGAAGGCATCCCCTCTTTCGTCTTCGTCTATCGGTCACTTTACTTGGAGCTATATTTTTATTCGCCACATGATATGTGTTTTGCTTGGAGCGTCTTGTATGATATTAGTATTTTATTTTTAGTTTACCACAATCAGCCTTGCTGTACACACAATTTGGGAGAAACCCACTTGTTTGGAATTTATTAGAACACTCTATGTGCTTCACTTATATCTTTTGAGCTAGATAGTTTTTGCTCTAGTGCTTCACTTATATCTTTTAGAGCACGGAGGTGGCTTGATTTTGTAGAAATTGTTAATATATCATGCTTCAATTATATTATTTTGAGAGTCTTCTAGAACAGCATGGTATTTGCTATGGTTATAAAATTGGTCCTAGAATGATGGGCATCCAAGTTGGGTATAATAAAAACTATCATAGGAAGTGAATTGGAAGTTATGATCAATTTGATACTTGATAATTGTTTTGAGATTTTACGATGGTGATATTAGGGTCATGCTAGTTGGGTGATTATGAATTTAAAGAATACTTGTGTTGAAGTTTGTGATTCCCGTAGCATGCACGTATGGTGAACCGCTTTGTGATGAAGTTGGAGCACAATTTTATTTATTGATTGTCTTCCTTATGAGTGGCGGTCGGGGACGAGCGATGGTCTTTTCCTACCATTCTATCCCCCTAGGAGCATGCGCGTAGTACTTTGTTTTCAATGGCTTGTATATTTTTGCAATAAGTATATGAGTTCTTCATGATTAATGTTGAGTCCATGGATTATACGCACTCTCACCCTTCCACCATTGCTAGCCTCTCTTGTGCCGTGCAACTTTCGCCGGTACCATATACCTTCCTCAAAACAGCCACCATACCTACCTATTATGGCATTTCCATAGCCATTCCGAGATATATTGCCATGCAACTTTCCACCATTCCGTTTATATGACACACATCATCATTGTCATATTGCTCTTTGCATGATCATGTAGTTGACATCGTATTTGTGGCAAGGCCACCTTCATAATTTTCATACATGTCACTCTTGATTCATTGCATATCCCGGTACACCGCCGGAGGCATTCATATAGAGTCATATCTTGTTCTAAGTATCGTTGTAATCTTTAGTTGTAAGTAAATAAAAGTGTGATGATCTTCATTATTAGAGCATTGTCCCAGTGAGGAAAGGATGATGGAGACTATGATTCCCCCACAAATCGGGATGAGACTTTGTACTTTATAAAAAAAGAAAAAAGAGGCCAAAGAGCCCACCAAATAAAAAAAAGAAGGCAAAATAAAAAAAGGCCAAACAAAAAGAAAAAAGAAAAAGAAAATGAAATGAGAGAAAAAGAGAGAAGGGGAAATGTTACTATCCTTTTTACCACACTTATGCTTCAAAGTAGCACTATGATCTTCATGATAGAGAGTCTCCTATGTTGTCACTTTCATATACTAGTGGGAATTTTTCATTATAGAACTTGGCTTGTATATTCCAATGATGGGCTTCCTCAAAATGCCCTAGGTCTTCGTGAGCAAGTGAGTTGGATGCACACCCACTTAGTTTCTTTTGTTGAGCTTTCATACATTTATAGCTCTAGTGCATCAGTTGCATGGCAATCCCTACTCACTCACATTGATATCTATTAATGGGCATCTCCATAGCCCGTTGATACGCCTAGTTGATGTGAGACTATCTTCTCCTTTTTTGTCTTCTCCACAACCACCATTCTATTCCACATATAGTGCTATGTCCATGGCTCACGCTCAAGTATTGCGTGAAAGTTGAAAAAGTTTGAGATTACTAAAGTATGAAACAATTGCTTGGCTTGTCATCATGGTTGTGCATGATTAAATACTTTGTGTATTGAAGATAGAGCAACAACCAGACTATATGATTTTGTAGGGATAACTTTCTTTAGCCATGTTAGTTTGAGAAGACATGATTGCTTGATTAGTATGCTTGAAGTATTACTATTTCTTATGTCAATATAAACTTTTATTTTGAATCATTTGAATCAGAACATTCATGCCACAATAAAGAAAATTACATTGAGAATTATGCTAGGTAGCATTCCACAACAAAAATTCTGTTTTTATCATTTACCTACTCGAGGACGAGCAGGAATTAAGCTTGGGGATGTTTGATACGTCTCCAATGTATCTATAATTTTTTATTGTTCCATGCTATTATATTACCCGTTTTGGCTGTTTATGGGCTTTACTTTACACTTTTATATCATTTTTGGGACTAACCTACTAACCGGAGGCCCAGCCCGAATTGCTATTTGTTTTTGCCTACTTCAGTGCTTCGAAGAAAAGGAATATCAAACGGAGTCCAAACGGAATGAAACCTTCGGGAGTGATCTTTTTGGAACAAACGTGATCCAGAGGACTTGGAGTGGAAGTCAAGAAACAAGCAAGGCGGCCACGAGGGTGCCCGGCGCGCCCCCTAGGGCTGGGCGTGCCCCCCACCCTCGTGGGCCCCTCGAGCGTCCACCGACCTACTTCTTCCTCCTATATATACCCATGTACCCCGAAAACATCAGAAGCGACCACAAAAAACTATTTACACCGCCGTAACCTTCTGTATCCACGAGATCCCATCTTGGAGCCTTCGTTGGCGCCTCACCGGAGGGGGAATCGATCACGGAGGGCCTCTACATCATCTCCAAGGCCTCTCCGATGAGTTGTGGGTAGTTTACCACGGACCTTCAGGTCCATAGGTATTAGCTAGATGGCTTCTTCTCTCTCTTTGAATCTCAATACAAAGTTCTCCTTGATCTTCTTGGAGATCTATTCAATGTAACTCTTTTTGCGGTGTGTTTGTCGAGATCCAATGAATTGTGGGTTTATGATCAAGTTTATCTATGAGAAATATTTGAATCTCCTCTGAATTCTTTTCTGTGTGATTAAGTTATCTTTGCAAGTCTCTTCGAATTATCAGTTTGGTTTGGCCTACTAGATTGATCTTTCTTGCAATGGGAGAAGTGCTTAGCTTTGGGTTCAATCTTGCGGTGTCCTTTCCCAGTGACAGCAGGGGCAGCAAGCAACGTATTGTATTGTTGCCATCGAGGATAAAAAGATGGTGTTTATATCATATTGCATGAGTTTATCCCTATACATCATGTCAAATTTCTTAATGTGTTACTCTGTTCTTTATGAACTTAATACTCTAGATGCATGTCGGATAGCGGTCGATGTGTGGAGTAATAGTAGTAGATGCTGGCAGGAGTCGTTCTACTTGTCATGGACGTGATGCCTATATACATGATCACGCCTAGATAATCTCATAATTATTCGCTTTTCTATCAATTGCTCGACAGTAATTTGTTCACCCACCGTAATGGTTATGCCATCTTGAGAGAAGCCACTAGTGAAACCTATGGCCCCCTGATACGTCCATTTTGCATCATGCTTTTATATCAATATTTAT
The DNA here is from genome assembly GCF_002162155.2 of Triticum dicoccoides. NCBI lineage: Eukaryota > Viridiplantae > Streptophyta > Magnoliopsida > Poales > Poaceae > Triticum > Triticum dicoccoides. Next base: position 195,492,460 of record NC_041385.1, on the reverse strand, counting down.
TGCATTATGGGCTGTTATTACACATTATATCTCAATACTTATGACTATTCTCTCTTATTTTACAAGGTTTACCATGAAGAGGGGAAATGCCGGCAGCTGGAATTCTGGCTGGAAAAGGAGCAAACATTGGAAACCTATTCTGCACTGCTCCAAAAATCCTGAAACTCCATGAAATATGTTTTTGGAATTTATAAGAATTATTGAGCGAAAGAAATACACCAGGGGGCCCGCACCCTGTCTAGGAGAGTGGAGGGCGCGCCCCCCTACTAGGTGCGCCCCTTATCTCCTGGGCCCCCTGGTGGGCCTCCGGTGTCCATCTTCTGCTATATGAGAGCTTTTACCCTGGAAAAGTTCATGGGCAAGCTTACGGCACAAAACTCTGCCGCCACAAGGCGGAACCTTGGCGGAACCAATCTAGGGCTCTGGCGGAGCTGTTCTGTCGGGGACACTTCCCTCCGGGAGGGGGATATCATCACCAACGTCATCACCAACGATCCTCTCATCGGGAGGCGGTCAATCTCCATCAACATCTTCACCAGCACCATCTCCTCTCAAAACCCTAGTTCATCTCTTGTATCCAATCTTGTAGCAATACCACAAATTGGTACCTGTGGGTTGCTAGTAGTGTTGATTACTCCTTGTAGTTGATGCTAATTGGTTTACTTGGTGGAAGATCATATGTTCAGATCCTTAATGCATATTATTACCCCTATGATTATGAACATGAATATGCTTTGTGAGTAGTTACGTTTGTTCCTGAGGATATGGGTGAAGTCTTGCTATTAGTAGTCATGTGAATTTGGTATTCGTTCGATATTTTGATGAGATGTATGTTGTCTTTTCCTCTAGTGGTGTTATGTGAACGTCGACTACATGACACTTCACCATTATTTGGGCCTAGAGGAAGGCATGGAGAAGTAATAAGAAGATGATGGGTTGCTAGAGTGATAGAAGCTTAAACCCTAGTTTATGCGTTGCTTCATTAGGGGCTGATATGGATCCATATGTTTAATGATGTGGTTAGGTTTACCTTAACACTTCTTTTGTAGTTGCAGACGCTTGCAATAGGGGTCAATCATAAGTGGGATGCTTGTCCAAGTAAGGGCAGTACCCAAGCGCCGGTCCACCCACATATCAAATTATCAAAGTACCGAACGCGAATCATATGAACGTGATGAAAACTAGCTTGATGATAATTCCCATGTGTCCTCGGGAGCTCCTTTCTCATTATTAGAAATTGTCCAGGCTTGTCCTTTTCTACATAAAGGATTGGGCCACCTTGCTGCACTTTATTTACTTTATTTACTTGTTACTCGTTACTATTTATCTTATCACAAAATTATCTATGACCTACAATTTCAGTGCTTGTAGAGAAAACCTTATTGAAAACCGCTTATCATTTCCTTCTGCTCCTCGTTGGGTTCGACACTCTTACTTATCGAAAGGACTACGATATATCCCCTACACTTGTGGGTCATCAAGACTCTTTTTTGGCGCCGTTGCCGGGGAGTGTAGCGCTTTTGGTGAGTGGAACTTGGTAAGGAAACATTTATATAGTGTGCTGAAATTTTCTGTTACTTGTCACTATGGAAACTAATCCTTTGAGGGGCTTGTTCGGGGTATCTTCACCCCGACAAGAAGAGCAAAGAGTTTCTCCTCAACCTACTGAACTTTATGAAAATATTTACTTTGAGATTCCTTCGGGTATGATAGAGAAACTGCTAGCTAATCCATTTGCAGGAGATGGAGCATTGCATCCTGATTTACACCTTATCTTTGTGGATGAAGTTTGTGGATTATTTAAGCTTGCAGGTATTCCCGATGATGTTGTCAAAAGGAAGGTATTTCCTTTATATTTGAAGGGAGATGCATTGACATGGTATAGGCTATGTGATGATACGAGATCTTGGAATTATAAGTGATTGAAGTTGGAATTTCACCAGAAGTTCTATCCTATGCATCTTGTTCATCGTGATTGTAATTACATATATAATTTCTGGCCTCGCGAAGGAGAAAGCATCTCTCAAGCTTGGGGGAGGCTTAATTAAATGTTATATTCATGCCCCAATCATGAGCTCTCCCGGGAAATGACTATTCAAAACTTTTATGCTCGGCATTCTCTTGATAATCGCAACCTGCTCGATACTTCTTGTGCTGGTTCTTATATGCTGAAGACTATTGATTTCAAATGGGACTTATTGGAAAGAATTAAATGCAACTCTGAAGATTGGGGTTCCAACGATGGTAAGGAGTCAGGTATGACACCTAAGTTCGATTGTGTTAAATCTTTTATGGATATCGATGCTTTTCGTGGATTTAGCGCTAAGTATGGACTTGACTCTGAGATAGTAGCTTCTTTCTGTGAATCTTTTGCTACTCACGTTGATCTCCCTAAAGAGAAGTGGTTTAAATATAATCCTCCTGTTGAAGTGAAAGTAGTTGCACCTATTACAGTTGAAGAAAAGACTGTCACCTATAGCGATCCTATTGTTCCTACTTATGTTGAGAAACCTCCTTTTCCTATTAGGATATAGGATCATGCTAAAGCTTCGACTGTTGTTCGTAAGAGTAATACTAGGACTTATACACCTCCTAAGCAAATTAATGTTGAACCTAGTATTGCTATGGTTAAAGATCTCTTGGATGATGATTTAGATGGGCATGTTATTTATTTCTGTGGTGAGACTGCTAATATTGCTAGACCAGATACTAAGATACATAGACCTATCGTAGGCATGCCTGTTATTTCTGTTAAAATAGGAGATCATTGTTATCATGGCTTATGTGATATGGGTGCTAGTGCTAGTGCAATACCTCATACCTTATATCAAGAAATTATGCATGACATTGCACCCATTGAATTAGAAGACATTGGTGTTACTATTAAGCTCGCTAATAGGGATACCATTAAACCCTTTGGGATTGTTAGAGATGTTGAAGTTTTGTGTGGGAAGGTTAAATACCCTGCTGATTTTCTTGTTCTTGGTTCCCCACAAGATGATTTTTGTCCCATTGTTTTTGGTAGACCCTTCTTGAATACAGCTAGTGCTAAGATTTATTGTGAAAAAGATATTGTCACCGTTGGCACAGATGGTATGTCTCATGAGTTTAATTTTGCTAAGTTTCGTAGACAACCTCGTGATAGGGGACCACCTAGTAAGGATGAGATTATTGGTCTTGCTTCCATTGTCGTACCTCCTACTGATCCGTTAGAACAATATTTGCTAGACCATGAAAATGATATGTTTATGAAGGAAAGAAGGGAAATAGATGAAGTGTTCCTTAAACAGGAACCTATGCTAAAACGTAACCTGAAGGAAATATGCCCTAGAGGCAATAATAAAGTTATTATTTATTTCCTTATAATCATGATAAATGTTTATTATTCATGCTAGAATTGTATTTACCGGAAACATAATACATGTGTGAATACATAGACAAACAAAGTGTCACTAGTATGCCTCTACTTGACTAGCTCGTTAATCAAAGATGGTTATGTTTCCTAACCATGAACAATGAGTTGTTATTTGATTAACGAGGTCACATCATTAGTAGAATGATCTGATTGACATGACCCATTCCATTAGCTTAGCACCCGATCGTTTAGTATGTTGCTATTGCTTTCTTCATAACTTATACATGTTCCTATGACTATGAGATTATGCAACTCCCGTTTACCGGAGGAACACTTTGGGTACTACCAAACGTCACAACGTAACTGGGTGATTATAAAGGAGTACTACAGGTGTCTCCAATGGTCGATGTTGGGTTGGCGTATTTCGAGATTAGGATTTGTCACTCCGATTGTCGGAGAGGTATCTCTGGGCCCTCTCGGTAATACACATCACATAAGCCTTGCAAGCATTACAACTAATATGTTAGTTGTGAGATGATGTATTATGGAACGAGTAAAGAGACTTGCCGGTAACGAGATTGAACTAGGTATTGGATACCGACGATCGAATCTCGGGCAAGTAACATACCGATGACAAAGGGAACAAACGTATGTTGTTATGCGGTCTGACCGATAAAGATCTTCGTAGAATATGTAGGAGCCAATATGGGCATCCAGGTCCCGCTATTGGTTATTGACCGGAGACGTGTCTCGGTCATGTCTACATTGTTCTCGAACCCGTAGGGTCCGCACGCTTAAGGTTACGATGACAGTTATATTATGAGTTTACATGTTTTGATGTACCGAAGGAGTTCGGAGTCCCGGATGAGATCGGGGACATGACGAGGAGTCTCGAAATGGTCGAGACGTAAAGATTCATATATTGGATGATATGGTTAGGCCAAGGGGTCAAGCCCATGAGACTTTAGGTCGGTGCAAAAGGAGTTTTACGGAGGCCAGGGGGCCAAACGCCGGAGACCCTGGCGTCTGGCCCTGGGCCAGACGCCGAGGCCCATGGCGTCTGGGCCAGACGCCAAGGATTGTGGCGTTTGGTCCTGGAGTCCGAGTGGGACTCTTGCCTTTCGGGCAAAACCGACTTTGAGGAGGCTTTTGCTCCAAGTTTCGACCCCGGGGCTCAACATATAAATAGAGGGGCAGGGCTAGCACCAAAGGTACAACAAGTTGATCCACGTGATCTATTCCTTAGCCGTGTGCGGCGCCCCCAGCCACCATATTCCTCGATAATACTGTAGCGGAGTTTAGGCGAAGCCCTGCTGCTGTAGTTCATCAAGATCGTCACCACGCCGTCGTGCTGACGGAACTCTTCCCCGACACTTTGCTGGATCGGAGTCCGGGGATCGTCATCGAGCTAAACGTGTGCTCGAACTCGGAGGTGCCGTAGTTTCGGTGCTTGATCGGTTGGATCGGGAAGACGTACGACTACTTCCTCTACGTTGCGTCAACGCTTCCGCAGTCGGTCTGCGTGGGTACGTAGACAACACTCTCTCCTCTCGTTGCTATGCATCACATGATCTTGCGTGTGCGTAGGAAAATTTTTGAAATTACTACAAAACCCAACAGTGGCATCCGAGCCTAGGTTATTTATGTTGATGTTATATGCACGAGTAGAACACAAGTAAGTTGTGGACGATACAAGTCATACTGCCTACCAGCATGTCATACTTTGGTTCGGCGGTATTGTTGGACGAGACGACCTGGACCAACCTTACGCGTACGCTTACGCGAGACCGGTTCCCTCGACGTGCTTTGCACAGAGATGGCTTGCGGGCGACTGCCTCTCCAACTTTAGTTGAACCGAGTATGGCTACGCCCGGTCCTTGAGAAGGTTAAAACGGAGTCTATTTGACAAACTATCGTTGTGGTTTTGATGCGTAGGTGAGATTGATTCTTACTTAAGCCCGTAGCAGCCACATAAAACATGCAACAACAAAGTAGAGGACGTCTAACTTGTTTTTGCAGGGCATGTTGTGATGTGATATGGTCAAGGCATGATGTTGAATTTTATTGTATGAGTTGATCATGTTTTGTAACCGAGTTATCGGCAACTGGGAGGAGCCATATGGTTGTCGCTTTATTGTATGCAATGCAATCGCGATGTAATGCTTTACTTTATTACTAAACGGTAGTGATAGTCGTGGAAGCATAAGATTGGCGAGACGACAACGATGCTACGATGGAGATCAAGGTGTCGCGCCGGTGACGATGGTGATCATGACGGTGCTTTGGAGATGGAGATCACAAGCACAAGATGATGATGGCCATATCATATCACTTATATTGATTGCATGTGATGTTTATCTTTTTATGCATCTTATCTTGCTTTGATTGATGGTAGCATTTTAAGATGATCTCTCACTAATTATCAAGAAGTGTTCTCCCTGAGTATGCACCGTTGCGAAAGTTCTTCGTGCTGAGACACCACGTGATGATCGGGTGTGATAGGCTCTACGTTCAAATACAACGGGTGCAAAACAGTTGCACACGCGGAATACTCAGGTTATACTTGACGAGCCTAGCATATACAGATATGGCCTCGGAACACAGAGACCGAAAGGTCGAGCGTGAATCATATAGTAGATATGATCAACATAGTGATGTTCACCATTGAAACTACTCCATCTCACGTGATGATTGGACATGGTTTAGTTGATTTGGATCACGTAATCACTTAGAGGATTAGAGGGATGTCTGTCTAAGTGGGAGTTCTTAAGTAATATGATTAATTGAACTTAAATTTATCATGAACTTAGTCCTGGTAGTATTTTGCAAATTATAGATCAATAGCTTGCGTTGTTGCTTCCCTGTGTTTATTTTGATATGTTCCTAGAGAAAATTGTGTTGAAAAATGTTAGTAGCAATGATGCGGATTTGATCCGCGATCTGAGGTTTATCCTCATTGCTGCACAGAAGAATTATGTCCTTGATGCACCGCTAGGTGACAGACCTATTGCAGAAGCAGATGCAAACGTTATGAACGTTTAGCTAGCTCAATATGATGACTACTTGATAGTTTAAGTGCACCATGCTTAACGGCTTAGAATCGGGACTTCATAGACGTTTTGAACGTCATGGACCATATGAGATGTTCCAGGAGATGAAGTTAATATTTCAAGCAAATGCCCGAATTGAGAGATATGAAGTCTCCAATAAGTTCTATAGCTAAAAGATGGAGGAGAATCGCTCAACTAGTGAGCATGTGCTTAGATTGTCTGGGTACTACAATCGCTTGAATCAAGTGGGAGTTAATCTTCCAGATAAGATAGTGATTGACAGAATTCTCTAGTCACCATCACCAAGTTAGTAGAACTTCGTGATGAACTATAATATGCAAGGGATAACGGAAACAACTCCCAAGCTCTTCATGATGATGAAATCAATGAAGGTAGAAATCAAGAAAAACATCAAGTGTTGATGGTTGATAAGACCACTAGTTTCAAGAAAAGGGCAAAGGGAAGAAGGGGAACTTCAAGAAGAACGGCAAGAAAGTTGCTGCTCAAGTGAAGAAGCCCAAGTCTGGTCCTAAGCCTGAGACTAAGTGCTTCTACTGCAAAGGGACTGGTCACCGGAAACGGAATCACCCCAAGTGATTGGCGGATAAGAAGGATGGCAAAGTGAACATAAGTATATTTGATATACATGTTATTGATGTGTACTTTACTAGTGTTTATAGCAAACCCTAAGTATTTGATACTAGTTCAGTTGCTAAGATTAGTAACTCGAAACGGGAGTTGCAGAATAAACAGAGACTAGTTAAGGGTGAAGTGACGATGTGTGTTGGAAGTGGTTCCAAGATTGATATGATCATCATCGCACACTCCCTATAATTTCGGGATTAGTGTTGAAACTAAATAAGTGTTATTTGGTGTTTTCGTTGAGCATAAATATGATTTGATCATGTTTATTGTAATACGGTTATTCATTTAAGTAAAAGAATAAATTGTTGTTCTGTTTACATGAATAAAACTTTATATGGTTACAGACCCAATGAAAATAGTTCATTGGATCTCGATCTTAGTGATACACATATTCATAATATTGAAACCAAAAGATGTAAAGTTAATAATGATAGTGCAACTTATTTATGGCACTGCCGTTTAGGTCATATTGGTGTAAAGCGCATGAAGAAACTCCATGCTGATGGGATTTTGGAATCACTTGATTATGAATCACTTGATGCTTGCGAACCATGCCTTATGGGCAAGATGACTAAAACGCCGTTCTCCGGAACAATGAAGCAAGCAACAGATTTGTTGGAAATCATACATACCGATGTATGTGGTCCGATGAAAGGCTTACAGCAGGTATCATTATTTTCTGACCTTCACAAGATGATTTGAGCAGATATGGGGATATCTATTTGATGAAACATAAGTCTGAAATAATTGAAAGGTTCAAAGAATTTCAGAGTGAAGTGGAAAAATCATCGTAACAAGAAAAATAAAGTTTCTGCGATCTGATCATGGAGACGAATATTTGAGTTACGAGTTTGGTCTTCAATTAAAACAATGTGGAATAGTTTCATAGCTCACGCCACCTGGAACACCACAATGTTATGGTGTGTCCGAACGTCGTAGCCGCGCTTTATTGGATATGGTGCGATCTATGATGTCTCTTATTGATTTACCATTGTCGTTTTGGGGTTATGCATTAGAGACAGCTGCATTCACGTTAAAAGGGCACCATCTAAATCCGTTGAGACGACACTATATGAACTGTAGTTTAGCAAGAAACCCAAGTTGTCGTTTCTTAAAGTTTGGGGCTGCGATGCTTATGTGGAAAAGTTTCATCCTGATAAGCTCGAACCCAAATCGGAGAAGTGCGTCTTCATAGAATACCCAAAGGAAATTGTTGGGTACACCTTCTATCACAGATCCGGAGGCAAGATATTCGTTGCTAAAAATGGATCCTTTCTGGAGAAGGAGTTTCTCTCGAAAGAAGTGAGTGGGAGGAAAGTAGAACTTGATGAGGTAACTGTACCTGCTCCCTTATTGGAAAGTAGTTCATCACAGAAATCAGTTCCTGTGACAAATACACCAATTAGTGAGGAAGCTAATGATATTGATCATAAAACTTCAGATCAGGTTACTACAGAACCTCGTAGGTCTTCCAGAGTAAGATCTGCACCAGAGTGGTGTAGTAATCATGTTCTGGAAGTCATGTTACTAGACCATGATGAACCTACGAACTATGAGGAAGTGATGATGAGCCCAGATTCCGCGAGATGGCTTGAGGCCATAAAATCTGAGATATGATCCATGTATGACAACAAAGTATGGACTTTGATTGACTTGCTCGATGATCAGCAAAGCCATGTTAAATAAATGGATCTTCAAGAGGAAGACGGACACTGATAGTAGTGTTACTATCTACCAAGCTCGACTTGTTGCAAAAGTTTTTCAACAAGTTCAAGGTGTTGAATACGATGAGGTTTTCTCACTCGTATCGATGCTTAAGTCTATCTGAATCATGTTAGCAATTGCCACATTTTATGAAATCTGGCAAATGGATGTCAAAACTGCATTCCTTAATGGATTTATTAAAGAAGAGTTGTATATGATGCAACCAGAAGGTTTTGTCAATCCTAAAGGTGCTAACAAAATGTGCAATCTCCAGCGATCCATCTATGGACTGGTGCAAGCATCTCAGAGTTGGAATATACGCTTTGATAAGTTGATCAAAGCATATAGTTTTATATGGACTTACGATGAAGCCTGTATTTACAATAAAGTGAGTGGGAGCACTACAGCCTTTCTGATTAGTATATGTGAGTGACATATTGTTGATCAGAAATGATGTAGAATTTTTTCTGCAAAGCATAAAGGAGTGTTTTAAAGGAGTTCTTTAAAAAGAAAAGACCTCAGTAAAAAGCTACTTATATATTGAGCATCAAGATCTATTGAGATAGATCAAGACGCTTGATAAGATTTTCAATGAGTACATACCTTGGCAAGATTTTGAAATAGTTCAAAATGGAACAGTTAAAGAAAGAGTTCTTGCCTGTGTTGCAAAGGTATGAAATTGAGTAAGACTCAAATCCCGACCACAGCAGAAAATGGAAAGAGAATGAAAAGTCATTCCCTATGCCTCAGTCATAGGTTCTATAAAGTATGCTATGCTTTGTACCAGACCTATTGTATACCTTGCTCTGTATTTGGCAAGGGAGTACAATAGTGATCTAGGAGTAGATCACTGGACATTGGTCAAGAATATCCTTAGTAAGGACTAAGGAGATGTTTCTCGATTATGGAGGTGATAAAAGAGTTTGTTGTAAAAGTTACATCAGTGCAAACTTTTACACTAATCCAGATGACTCTAAGACTCAATCTGGATACATATTGAAAGTGGGAGCGATTAGCTAGAGTAGCTCCGTACAGAGCATTGTAGACATAGAATATTTGCAAAATACATACGGCTCTGAATGTGACAGACCCGTTGACTAAGCTTCTCTCACGAGCAAAACATGATCACACCTTAGTACTCTTTGGATGTTAATCACATAGCGATGTGAACTAGATTATTGACTCTAGTAAACCCTTTGGGTGTTGGTCACATGATGATGTGAACTATGGGTGTTAACCATATACAGATATGAATATTGGTGTTAAATCACATGACGATGTGAACTAGATTATTGACTCTAGTGCAAGTGGGAGACTGAAGGAAATATGCCCTAGAGGCAATAATAAAGTTATTATTTATTTCCTTATAATCATGATAGATGTTTATTATTCATGCTAGAATTGTATTTACCGGAAACATAATACATGTGTGAATACATAGACAAACAAAGTGTCACTAGTATGCCTCTACTTGACTAGCTCGTTAATCAAAGATGGTTATGTTTCCTAACCATGAACAATGAGTTGTTATTTGATTAACGAGGTCACATCATTAGTAGAATGATCTGATTGACATGACCCATTCCATTAGCTTAGCACCCGATCGTTTAGTATGTTGCTATTGCTTTCTTCATAACTTATACATGTTCCTATGACTATGAGATTATGCAACTCCCGTTTACCGGAGGAACACTTTGGGTACTACCAAACGTCACAACGTAACTGGGTGATTATAAAGGAGTACTACAGGTGTCTCCAATGGTCGATGTTGGGTTGGCGTATTTCGAGATTAGGATTTGTCACTCCGATTGTCGGAGAGGTATCTCTGGGCCCTCTCGGTAATACACATCACATAAGCCTTGCAAGCATTACAACTAATATGTTAGTTGTGAGATGATGTATTACGGAACGAGTAAAGAGACTTGCCGGTAACGAGATTGAACTAGGTATTGGATACCGACGATCGAATCTCGGGCAAGTAACATACCGATGACAAAGGGAACAAACGTATGTTGTTATGCGGTCTGACCGATAAAGATCTTCGTAGAATATGTAGGAGCCATTATGGGCATCCAGGTCCCGCTATTGGTTATTGACCGGAGACGTGTCTCGGTCATGTCTACATTGTTCTCGAACCCGTAGGGTCCGCACGCTTAAGGTTACGATGACAGTTATATTATGAGTTTACATGTTTTGATGTACCGAAGGAGTTCGGAGCCCTGGATGAGATCGGGGACATGACGAGGAGTCTCGAAATGGTCGAGACGTAAAGATTCATATATTGGATGATATGGTTAGGCCAAGGGGTCAAGCCCATGAGGCTTTAGGTCGGTGCAAAAGGAGTTTTGCGGAGGCCAGGGGGCCAAACGTCGGAGACCCTGGCGTCTGGCCCTGGGCCAGACGCCGAGGCCCATGGCGTCTGGGCCAGACGCCAAGGATTGTGGCGTTTGGTCCTGGAGTCCGAGTGGGACTCTTGCCTTTCGGGCAAAACCGACTTTGAGGAGGCTTTTGCTCCAAGTTTCGACCCCGGGGCTCAACATATAAATAGAGGGGCAGGGCTGGCACCAAAGGTACAACAAGTTGATCCACGTGATCTATTCCTTAGCCGTGTGCGGCGCCCCCAGCCACCATATTCCTCGATAATACTGTAGCAGAGTTTAGGCGAAGCCCTGCTGGTGTAGTTCATCAAGATCGTCACCACGCCGTCGTGCTGACGGAACTCTTCCCCGACACTTTGCTGGATCGGAGTCCGGGGATCGTCATCGAGCTGAACGTGTGCTCGAACTCGGAGGTGCCGTAGTTTCGGTGCTTGATCGGTTGGATCAGGAAGACGTACGACTACTTCCTCTACGTTGCGTCAACGCTTCCGCAGTCGGTCTGCGTGGGTACGTAGACAACACTCTCTCCTCTCGTTGCTATGCATCACATGATCTTGCGTGTGCGTAGGAAAATTTTTGAAATTACTACGAAACCCAACATAACCTTCCCGTTGAAATTCTTGGGGATCCTCCTCCACCCAAGGGTGATCCCGTGTTTGTACTCAAACCATTACCTAATAATCTTAAGTATGCTTATCTTGATGAAAAGAAAATATATCCTGTTATTATTAGTGCTAACCTTTCAGAGCAAGAAGAAGAAACATTATTGAAAACTCTGAAGAAGCACCGAGCAACTATTGGATATACTCTGGATGATCTTAAAGGCGTTAGTCCCACGTTATGCCAACACAAAATTAAATTGGAGGACGATGCCAAACCAGTTAGAGATCCTCAACGATGACTAAATCCCAAGATGAAAGAAGTGGTAAGAAAGGAGATACTAAAGCTCCTTGAGGCAGGTATTATTTATCTCGTTGCTGATAGTGAATGGGTAAGCCCTGTCCATTGTGTTCCTAAAAAGGGAGGTATTACCATTGTTCCTAATGGTAAAGATGAATTGATCCTGCAAAGAATTATTATAGGTTATAGGATGGTAATTGATTTCCGTAAGTTAAATAAATCTACTAAGAAAGATCATTACCCTTTACCTTTTATTGATCAAATGCTAGAAAGACTATCCAAACACACTCATTACTGCTTTCTAGATGGTTATTCTGGTTTCTCTCAGATACCTGTGTCAGCGAAGGATCAATCTAAAACCACTTTTACTTGCCCTTTTGGTACTTTTGCTTATAGACGTATGCCTTTTGGTTTATGTAATGCACCTGCTACCTTTCAAAGATGCATTATGGCTATATTCTCTAATTTTTGTGAAAAGATTTGTGAGGTATTCACGGATGATTTCTCCGTTTATGGATCCTCTTTTGATGATTGTTTAAGCAACCTTGATCGAGTTTTGCAGAGATGCGAAGACACTAGTCTCTTCCTGAATTGGGAGAAGTGTCACTTTATGGTTAATGAAGGCATTGTCTTGGGGCACAAGATCTCCAAGAGAGGTATTGAAGTTGATAAAGCCAAGGTCGATGCTATTGAAAAGATGCCATGTCCCAAGGACATAAAAGGTATAAGAAGTTTCCTTGGTCATGCCGATTTTTATAGGAGGTTCATTAAGGACTTTTCTAAAATCTCTAGACCTCTGACTAATTTATTGCAAAAAGATATTCCTTTTGTCTTTGATGATGATTGTGTAGAAGCATTTAAAATACTTAAGAAAGCTTTGATCACTGCACATATTGTTCAGGCACCTGATTGGAATCTACCTTTCGAAATTATGTGTGATGCTAGCGATTATGCTGCAGGTGTTGTTCTAGGGCAAAGAGTTGATAAGAAATTGAATGTTATCCAGTATGCTAGTAAGACTCTTGATACTGCCCAGAGAAATTATGCTACTACTGAAAAGAATTCTTAGCAGTTGTGTTTGCATGTGATAAGTTTAGACCTTATATTGTTGATTCCAAAGTTACTATTCACACTGATCATGCTGCTATTAAATATCTTATGGAAAAGAAAGATGCTAAGCCTAGACTCATTAGATGGGTTCTCTTGCTCCAAGAATTTGACTTGCATATTATTGATAGAAAGGGAGCTGAGAACCCCGTTGCAGACAACTTGTCTAGGTTAGAGAATGTTCTTGATGACCCACTGCCTATTGATGATAGCTTTCCTGATGAACAATTAGCGGTCATTAATGCTTCTCATACTGCTCCTTGGTATGCTGATTATGCTAATTACATTGTTGCTAAATTTATACCTCCTAGTTTCACATACCAGCAAAAGAAAACGTTCTTTTATGATTTAAGACATTACTTCTGGGATGACCCACACCTTTATAAAGAAGGAGTAGATGGTGTTATTAGATGTTATGTGCCTGAGCATGAACAGGAACAGATCCTACGCAAGTGTCACTCTGAATCCTATGGAGGACACCACGCTGGAGATAGAACTGCACACAAGGTACTACAATCTGGTTTGTATTGGCCTACTCTCTTTAAAGATGCTCGTAAGTTTGTTTTATCTTGTGATGAATGTCAAAGAATAGGTAACATTAGTAGACGTCAAGAAATTATTGAACCATTTGATTTTTGGGGCTTTGATTATATGGGACCTTTTCCTGCCTCTAATGGTTATACACATATTTTAGTTGTTGTTGATTATGTTACTAAGTGGGTAGAAGCTATTCCAACTAGTAGTGCTGATCATAACACTTCTATTAAAATGCTTAAAGAAGTTATTTTTCCGAGGTTTGGAGTCCCTAGATATCTTATGACTGATGGTGGTTCACATTTCATTCATGGTGCTTTCCGTAAGATGCTTGCTAAGTATGATGTCAATCATAGAATCGCATCTCCTTATCATCCGCAGTCTAGTGGTCAAGTAGAGTTGAGCAATAGAGAGCTCAAATTAATTTTGCAAAAGACTGTGAATAGATCTAGAAAGAATTGGTCCAAAAACCTTGATGTTGCATTATGGGCCTATAGAATTGCATACAAAAATCCTATGGGTATGTCTCCATATAAGATGGTTTATGGAAAAGCGTGTCATTTACCTCTTGAACTTGAACATAAGGCATATTGGGCTATTAAAGAGCTCAACTATGACTTCAAACTTGCTGGTGAGAAGAGGTTGTTTGATATTACCCCACTTGATGAATGGAGAACTCAAGCCTATGAGAATGCCAAGTTGTTCAAAGAAAAGTCAAACGCTGGCATGACAAAAGGATACAAAAGCGTGAGTTTAGATTATGTGTTATTATTCAACTCTCGTTTAAGATTTTTTGCAGGAAAACTTCTCTCTAAATGGGAAGGTCCTTACGTTATCGAGGACGTCTATCGTTCTGGTGCCATAAAAATCAACAACTTTGAAGGCACAAGTCCGAGGGTGGTAAACGGTCAAAGAATTAAAGATTATATTTCAGGTAATCCTATCAATGTTGAAACTAATATTATTGAAACCGTAACCCCGGAGGAATACATAAGGGACACTTTCCAGAACGTTCCAGACTCCAAAAAGGAATAGGTATGTGGTACGGTAAGTAAACCGACTCCAAAACAACTCCAATGGCAATTTTTAGCAGTTTTGGAATATTTAAGAATTTTAGGAAGAAAGAAGTAGTCCGAAAGGGACACGAGGCCCCCACGAGAGTGGAGGGCGCGCCCCCCTCTACTGGGCGCGCCCCCTGTCTCGTGGGCACCTCGTGTGCCTCCTGGACTCCGTTTTCTTGCACATTATGTATTTTGGTCGGTAAAAATTCATTATATATACTCCCGAAGGTTTTGACCACCGTATCACCCAAATATCCTCTATTTTTGTTTTGAGCTGCCATGTTACAGAATTAGAGCAATATGTCGTCTTAGGATTCGGAAGGGGAAAGTTATGTGGCTGATTACCTCGCGGACCATAAGGTCTACGGGGACTTGGAGCATGATGGCTAGACCTCTGAAGAAGAGGAAGACTATGAGCCTAAAGTAAAAGAGGAGATGAGTTCAGACGAAGACGGAGAACCATTACCTCATCCTGGGGACATGCACGAGGAGTTTAAAAAGTCAAGCCTCCCTGATAGAGCAAAGAAGCCAAAGATCGAGTTTATCCCTTTTCGTCTCTTACAGGAAAATAAACGGGAATTATGCAAGAGAGTATTAAGCCTTGAGCAGGAGATCGAGGACCTAAAGGAGCAAAATATTGTACTCAAGCGTAAACTGAGGAACAAGCCAAAATCATCAACAACTCCTACTTCACCACCTCCGAGGACATAATCACATGGGTATGGGCACTCCCCTTGGCAACTGCCAAGCTTTGGGGAGGTGCCCCGGTATCGTATCACCATCACACTCCTATCTTTACCATTTTATTTAGTTCGATCCTTTTGGTAGTATCTTGATCTAGTAGATTGAAGTTTTGATATCAAGTAGTTTTGAGTTTTGCTTTGTGATCTCTTTTTGTAATCGAGTCCGTAAGCTATCTATAATAAAGATTAGTGTTGAGTCAAGGGCTTTGCTATGTTGCTATGATCTTGAGGAAGTAGAAAGAATAAAAGGGTTCATATTGATCTTATAGATAGTGATGACTTCACACATAGAAAGTATGAGGCATAAAAATTGTTGAGAGTTGATAAACTTAGCCTTGGCCATCGTTGCAATTAATAGGAAGTGATAAGGAAAGAGGGGTTCACATATAAATATATTATCTTGGACACCTTTTTAATTGGGAGGACTCATTAAGTATGACATGCTAAAAGAGTTGACGTTGGACAAGGAAGACAACATAATGGTTTATGTTTTCCGACATCTCAGTTAAAGTATATTGTCATTGACCTTCCAAACATGTTGAGCTTGCCTTTCCCCCTCATGCTATCCAAATTCCTTGCACCAAGTAGAGATACTACTTGTGCTTCCAAATATCCTTAAACCCAGTTTTGCCATGAGAGTCCACCATACCTACCTATAGATTGAGTAAGATCCTTCAAGTAAGTTGTCATGTTGCAAGCAATAAAAATTGCTATCTAAATATGTATGACTTATTAGTGCAGAGAAAATAAGCTTTGTACGATCTTGTTGTGGAAGTAATAAAAGCGACGGACTGCATAATAAAGGTCCACATACAAGGGGCAATATAAAGTGACGTTCTTTTGCATTAAGATTTTGTGCATCAACCCTAAACGCACATGACAACCTCTGCTTCCCTCTGCGAAGGGCCTATCTTTTACTTTATGTTTTTACTTTATTCTTGAGTCAAGGTGATCCACACCTTTCCCTTTTTCATTTTATCCTTTGGCAAGCTCCTCCTGTTTGAAACATCATGATATATATATATATCCAATTGGATGTAAGTTAGCATGGGCTATTATTGTTGACATCACCTAAAGGTGAATACGTTGGGAGGCAACACAATAAGCCCCTATCTTTCTCAGTGTCCGGCTTAAACTCCATAACCACAAGTATTGCCTGAGTGTTAGCAATTGTAGAAGACTACAAGATAGTTGAGTATGTGAACTTGCTGAAAAGCTCTATTGCTGACTCTTTCTGATGTTATGATAAATTGCAATTGCTTCAATGACTGAGATTGTAGTTTGTTAGTTCTCAATGAAGTTTTTGAACCATACTTGACATTGTGAATTGATTGTTACTAGAGCATAGGAAATCATATGATAAAATCTATATATGTTGCTATTATAAGAATGATCATGTTGCCCTCATGTCCGTATTTTATTTTTATCGACACCTGTATCTCTAAACATGTGGACATATTTTTCGATTTCGGCTTCCGCTTGAGGACAAGCGAGGTCTAAGCTTGGGGGAGTTGATACGTCCATTTTGCATCATGCTTTTATATCAATATTTATTGCATTATGGGCTGTTATTACACATTATATCTCAATACTTATGGCTATTCTCTCTTATTTTACAAGGTTTACCATGAAGAGGGGGAATGTCGGCAGCTGGAATTCTGGCTGGAAAAGGAGCAAACATTGGAAACCTATTCTGCACTGCTCCAAAAATCCTGAAACTCCACGAAACATGTTTTTGGAATTTATAAGAATTATTGAGCAAAAGAAATACACTAGGGGGCCCACACCTTGTCCAGGAGAGTGGAGGCCGCCCCCCCCCCCTACTGGGCGCGCCCCCCTATCTCCTGGGCCCCTGGTGGGCCTCCGGTGTCCATCTTCTGCTATATGACAGCTTTTACCCTGGAAAAATTCGTGGGCAAGCTTACGGGACGAAACTCCGCCGCCACGAGGCGGAACCTTGGCGGAACCAATCTAGGGCTCTGCCGGAGCTGTTCTGCTGGGGACACTTCCCTCTGGGAGGGGGAAATCATCACCAACGTCATCACCAACGATCCTCTCATCGGGACGGGGTCAATCTCCATCAACAACTTCACTAGCACCATCTCCTCTCAAAACCCTAGTTCATCTCTTGTATCCAATCTTGTATCAAAACCACAAATTGGTACGTGTGGGTTGCTAGTAGTGTTGATTACTCCTTGTAGGTTATGCAAATTGGTTTACTTGGTGGAAGATCATATGTTCAGATCCTTAATGCATATTATTACCCCTCTGATTATGAACATGAATATGCTTTGTGAGTAGTTACATTTGTTCCTGAGGACATGGGTGAAGTCTTGCTATTAGTAGTCATGTGAATTTTGTATTCGTTCGATATTTTGATGAGATCTATGTTGTCTTTTCCTCTAGTGGTGTTATGTGAACGTCGACTACATGACACTTCACCATTATTTGGGCCTAGAGGAAGGCATGGGGAAGTAATAAGTAGATGATGGGTTGCTAGAGTGACAGAAGCTTAAACCCTAGTTTATGTGTTGCTTCGTTAGGGGCTGATATGGATCCATATGTTTAATGTTGTGGTTAGGTTTACCTTAATACTTATTTTGTAGTTGCGGACGCTTGCAATAGGGGTTAATCATAAGTGGGATGCTTGTCCAAGTAAGGGCAGTACCCAAGCGCCGGTCCATCCACATATCAAATTATCAAAGTACCGAACGCGAATCATATGAACGTGATGAAAACTAGCTTGACGATAATTCCCATGTGTCCTCGGGAGCTCCGTTCTCATTATTAGAAATTGTCCAGGCTTATCCTTTGCTACATAAAGGATTGGGCCACCTTGATGCACCTTATTTACTTTATTTATTTGTTACTCGTTACTATTTATCTTACCACAAAACTATCTATCACCTACAATTTTAGTGCTTGGAGAGAAAACCTTACTGAAAACCGCTTATCATTTCCTTCTGCTCCTCGTTGGGTTCGACACTCTTACTTATCGAAAGGACTACGATAGATCCCCTACACTCGTGGGTCATCACCCCCGGGTCTATCTCTTATCATATAAGCTTTCTATCTACTTTTATTTGCATCTTTACTTTTCCAATCTATATCATAAAATACCAAAAATATATTTATCTTATCATATTATCTCTATCAGATCTCACTTTCGCAAGTGGCCTTGAAGGGATTGACAACCCCTTTATTGCGTTGGTTGCGAGTTCTTGTCTATTTGTGTAGGTGCGTGGGACTTTTGAGGAGCCTCCTATTGGATTGATACCTTGGTTCTCAAAAACTAAGGGAAATACTTACGCTACTATTGCTGCATCACCCTTTCCTCTTCAACGAAAACCAAGGCAAGCTCAAGACGTAGCAATGCCTGGCCTCATGAGCCGCCAGGATGCCCCGCATGCGGTGCTGGTGCACGGCAGCTATGTCCATCAAACCGAAAGGCATGTGAACATAACTATGAGGTGGGCCCTTGCACCGGCCAACACGGGACGGCTAGAAGAGCTCCTGCGACATGACCTTGTTGATCCCTGGGATGTTGACGCAGACGCGCAGCTCACTGCCCTCGTCAGGGGTAGCAGCTGTAGTGGGGGGTGTGCGATGGCGCTCGCCACGCTTGGCTTGCGCCTCTTGAAGCTCCTTGATCGCCTTGGTGATTAACTCCTGAGCACCAGGCACCTTGCGCCCTGCGCTCTCTTTGTAGAAACGAGCATTGAGGCACGCCTCCACATGGTGCTCGAGCGCCTCCCTCGTCACGTTGGCCAGGTCTGAGGCCCTCTAGAGGAGAGCCCCCGAGCCCAGCCTGAGGGGGGCACCAGGCGCACCTTCCTATGCGAGAGGGGAAGGCGCCCCGTCAGTGGGCGCTGGTCCTGAGGCAGGGCCACCAGCTGCCCCATCCTCCTGAGGTCCACGGTGGACCAACTGCTTCTTCTTCTTGGGGGACACCTCCGAGGAGTGGGTGGCACCTTCGTCATCTGGGTTCTCGACAGTTGTAGCCTGGTAGGCGCGCTCGAGGGAGCACACCGCATCCTTTTCGTTGTAGGCGACTGTGATGATGTCGCAGCTTCCTGGCATCTTGAGGACATTGTAGCCATGGTGGGTCACAGCCATGAACTTGGCCAGAGCTGGGTACCCAAGGATGGCGTTGTACGGGAGGCGAATGTGGGCGACGTCGAAGTCGATGAGCTCAGTGTTGTAGTTGTCACGCTTGCCGAAGGGGACAGGGAGGCGGGTCTGCCCTACCGGGGTGGTGGAGCCGTCGGTCACTCCTAAGAAGGGCTTGGGAGACTGAAGCTGGTTGTACGGCACCTGGAGCCTATCAAACATATCGACAGAGAGAACATTGAGCCGTGCGCCGCCATCAATGAGTGTCTTGGTGATGAGGACATTGCTGATGATTGGCGAGCAGAGCATCGGGAGGGCGCCAGTTGTGGCCGCACACTTGAGCTGGTCGGAAGAGTCGAAGGTGATTGCGTACTTGGACCACCTGAGCGGACGCGTTGCCTCGAACTTGGGGAGGGCCGCGTTCACCTCGCGGGTGAACTGCTTGAAGATGCGATGGGAGGCAGGGGCCTGAGCACCACCTAGGATGCAAGCGATGGCACGAGGCTCTTGGAAGCCCCCAGCCCCCTCATCTTAGTGGTGGTCATCATTCCTTCTTGATGGTGGCGGCAGTGGGGGAAGGCCAGCGTTGCCATGAGGGCGGTCCTCGCGAGGCTGGTCCCTCCAGGGTCACTCGCGAGGTTGTCCTTGCCAGCGGTCTTCATGAGGCTGGTCGCGCCATTCCTGGCAGGGGTCGTGGCCATCCCAGCGTCCTCCGCCTCGGCCTCCTCCGTGACCGTACCCTCGATCGTTGTGCTCGAGGCGATGACCGAGGTGCCCATCGCGGATGGCCCTGAGCTCCTGGCAGTGATTGGTGTTGTGGCTGTGCACGTTATGGAAGACACAGAACAAGCGGCCGCCTTGGATGACTCTGGGTGGTTGCAGCCACGCTTCATCTCAGGTTTGGCCGCAAGCACAGTCGGCCCCTTGCGCTTCACATCCTTGGCCTTGGCCTTCTTGTCTTCTGGGTCAGCCTCTAGTACCTCCAGGAGGGAGAGGAGACCTTCCTCAGCTCTCGCACACTTGGTTGCCATGTTGAACATCTCCAGTGCCATGCACAGATCCTCGTGTATGGCGAGCTCCTCCTTCATCTTGATGTCATGGACGCCATCAATGAACACGGAGATTATGGCTTCATTCGACATCTTGGGGATCTTGAGGCGGACACTGTTGAAGCGCTGGATGTACTTCTGCAAGGTCTCTCCTGGCTGCTGCTTGATGTGCTGCAGGTCACCCGCGGCTGGCAGGCGGTCGCGAGCGCCCTGGAAGTTGGCAACGAAATGCTCTCGCATCTCGTCCCAGGAAGAGATCGATCCCACGCGGAGGTTCAGGAGCCACGAGCGTGCGCCGTCTTTGCGGGCCATGGGAAACTAGTTCGCCATAACCTTCTTGTCGCTGTTGGCCGTCTCAATGCTCAGCTCGTAGAGTTGCAGGAACTCGGCAGGTTCAGGGGTGCTGTCATAGCGTGGAGGCAGGTCGGGCTTGAACTTCCCTGGCCAGACGATGATGTGCAGCTCCGGAGTGAACGCACGGCATCTCGCTGTGGTCACGGGAGCCCGCCATAGAGGTGGAGCCTGGTCTTGGCGCTCGCACGCCACCACCGCGGGCGGCTTGCGGTCTTGACATGGCGGTGCTGGGAGCGCACGCACATCTTCTTGCGGTCGCTGCACCACCTGGCAGCTTGCCTCATCGTGCGCGGGCGCCCTGCGCTGCGGATCACGCCGAGAAGCCTGCCGCCTTCGCTCGATGATGGCATTCTGCCTAGAAGGTGGAGGAGGTGCTCCATGAGCTACATCACCCGCGGCAGGCGGCAGGTGATGTAGCGAGCGAGATGGTAAAGGAGACTCTCCAGCGGCGCTGACGAGCTCGGCGATGCGATGCAGCCAGTCCTCGTAGAGGCCATCGACCGGGCGGTAGCGCAGGAGCTCGCGTGCCATGAGCAGCGCATCCTGCACGTTCGTCGGTCCACAAAGAGCATGGGAAGACGAAGCAGCCGGAGTCAGCGACGGGGTGGCTGTGCGCCCGTCTCGCCGCATAGAAGAATGCAGCGATGAGGCCTGCTGCTCATGGCCTGCGGGGCTGATGCCGGCGTTCACCACTGGCGACGAGGGACGGCGAGGGCAGATGTCGCCCGCCTGTGTTGTCTGAGCAACGCGGGCAGCGAGGGCGGCCCTGCGCTTAGCCCGAGCTCGATGAGTGTCAGCCATGGAGCGGCAGAGTGGTGGCGAATCAACCAGCGGAAAAGAGCCTCCGACGCACGCCTACCTGGCGTGCCAAATGTCGGATTTCGGGCTCCGCAAACCCTGGATAGATTTGAACTCTGGGGTGCATGCGAAGAACTCAACCTCCCCAGTCTGCCAACCCGTTGATCCCACGACCTAGCTCGACGAACTAAAAGGAAAGAGGACACGGCAGTTTACCCAGGTTCGGTCCACCTTGCGGTGTAAAACCCTACTCCTGCTTTGTGGTGGATTGGCCTCGAGGTGGGCTGAGGACGAACTCGTACAGTGGAAGAGCGACCTCAGGAGGTATGTTCTTGAGCTGGTGGTGGAGAGGATGATCTGAATGATCCGGGTCCCCCTCTACGGTGGTGGTTGCGTCCTATTTATAGTGGCCTTGGTCCTCTTCCCCCAAAACGGAGGCGAGAAGGGATCCCACAACGTCCAAATTCGAAGGGAGACAACTAGTACATCTTATCCTGAAAAAAGTAGTCTTCGCCTGCAAAAGCCTCTGGTCGTGATGCCGTGGTGGGCTCGGCGATGACCTCCGTCCTGCCGTCCTGGCGGTCTTGGTCTTGTTGCATGGGAATGGAAACCTTTGACTGATTGCTTGGGACTCCGCGCCTGCGCTTGCCTCCTTAGCACCAAAGAGGAAACTGATGTTCTGCGCCCGGTGGCGCCTGCCTAGCCTTGGTCGTCAGAGCTCACGTCATCTGAATCTCGCGAGGTGAGGCTTACATAGAAATCTCCACTCCTCAGGAGCCAGCCTGAGGAGGGCGCTCCTTCCGAAGGTCTTGGTGTCATCCGCCTCGTGAGTCTTGGCCCCTCGCGAGGGTCTTGAGTTGTTGATGCTAAGGTGGGCCATACCAGGCCGTTGATGGAGCCATCTCATGGGCCGCAGGCAGGCAAGTCTGGGTACCCCGGGTTCCAGAACGTCAACAACTGTTTTGGGGGATTGCTACTTGGTATGTGACTCCTCCATTGCTCCAATTAGTTTTTGTTTTAGTGGTTTATATTTTGAGTAATTAGCTACTCTTGGTGCTACTAAAAATGAGCGTGCATGTTGAATTTTTTGAGCTCCAAGTACTTTGAATGCTTGATATAGCCTCTAGACATCCATATGAGTAGTTGCTATCAGTTTTGTGAAGTCCTATTGATATCATTTTGTGGCCCAAAATTTTTAGAAATTGTTCGCAGATAAAATGCACCTTATTAGGAAGAGTTCTTCAAGGCGTAGGTCCTCAGAGGCATCATCGAGTGGGAGCTCGATATGACAAGCGTATGATGAACCAAGGGCAAGCTTGGTGCGGGATACCGACACCAGATCGTGTCTATGGCCGTGTGAGAAGTTCATGGTAGGTGCGGGTATTAAAGAAGAATTTGATTAGTATGTCCACAACATAGAACTCGCTCCCTTCATCGCAGATAAGTGCATTCAGCACTACAACCTTACTGGCTCGTTCACCAAAAAGTTTAAGTACCATTCTCGTGATTCTAGAGTCTCATTTTGCCTCTATGATAGAACCTTTAGTATGCCTTTAGAAGAATTATATGATGCATGACAAATCCCATATTGGGGTCGTTAGATGAACCACCAAAATCTGATTAAATGTTCTTGAGTAGCCTCTATTGTCGTGAGGATAGGGGAATTGCACAAGCTAGAATAAAAAGTATACAATTTCCCTCCATCCGTTACCTTGTGCTCTTTAATGGCAAATGCATTGTGGGTAAACAATACTGCAATACACTTTGTGCCCCAAATTTGAGCCGTATACATACTGCTTTAACGGGCATTAAAAGATATAATCTTAGAGCGATTGTTGCACGGAGGCTGCAACGTAATGCTGATAGTGGTCATTTATATGGAGGAATTTATGCCTCCCACGTAGCTGTGAAACTAAGAGGTGCACCTTTGCCTAATGATCCTATTTTTCCTAATAGATATTTGAACTTTGATGTGATGCAGCATCACAAGTTTATTAAGTATGGAGCTACGAGTTACAATTATAACTTGATGTTCGATAAAAAAACCATTGTACATGTTATTTAGCCTGCACCTACTCTCTTTGATTATCAGGGTAAAGGAAGATATCACATCTATGAGAGAGAGAGGCACATGAGTACAATGCAAAAGTAGAGGCTGCCCATCTGGCTGAGGAGGCCGCACCTAGAGCCTCCATGACCTATCACTTTGACTATTACCCAAGCCAGGGATGGTGATTACCAAGCTAGGCGAAAGCCTAAACTTGGGGGAGTATGTATCTCCCACCAACATTACATTCATGTTCACATACCTCATTCCAGTTGTCAGTGTTCATTCTTTTTCATTGTATAATCCATCTTATATTTATTTTGTCGCTTTCTTCTTGTGTGTTTGAAAAAACTTTGAGAAAATCCAAAAATATTTCTCGCTTCTTTTCGGTTTTTCTTTCCAGTTTAAATTAGTTATAGTATCAAAACCCCAAAAGATTTCCCTTTCTTCTTTTGCTTGTTGGGAGCTTTCCCGTCTAAATAGATTTTCTCGTTTTTCTTTTTCTATTCTTTAATTTGCTTTCTTCAAGAAAAAACAAAAACTCCAAAGATATTTCAGTGTGTTTCTCTGAAATTGTTTTCTTTTGTTGAGTCGTACTAAGGATAAGACCACGATGAAAATGTTGACTGACTCTCATAAGCATTATTTTTGATCTAACAAAGAGGTCATATAATTTTGTCTTCTCCTTTGAATAAATGTTTGCAGATTCCAGCTTAGTCCACCACACTCGTGCACTATTATTATTTTCATATCATTTGATCATGCAAGTGGAAGGCAATAATGACGATATTTGACTATGGCAAAGATAGCCAGGTATGAACTCAACTTGTTTTTTCTTTTTGTAAATATGTTTGACTCGGTATCCATGATTCAGCATATTATGATTAAACATGCTTATGATAAGAATTAGAGATTATAGTTTCTCATGCCATGCTTAAGTAGCTAGGAGTGGATAATGATTTATCTTAGATGTCAACATGCATTAAAATTGTTGTGATGTAATATGATCATATGGTATCCTCCTTTGAATGTTTCGAGTGGCTTGACTTGGCACATGTTCACACATGTAGTTGATTCAAAACCAACACAACCTCCACAATATTTATGTTCATGGTGTTTATATCCTACTCATTCTAGTATTCAATGTTAATTATTCACAATGCATGTTCATGACTATTTTCGCTCTCTAGCTGGTCGCTTCTCAACCTATTGCTAGCATTCGCCTGTACTAAGCGGGAATACTGCTTGTGCATCCAAATCCTTAAACCAAAGTTGTTCCAGATGAGTCCATTATATCTACCTATATGCGGTATTACTCTACCGTTCCAAGTAAATTTGCATGTGCCACCTCTGAAAACTCAAATGAACATCTATTTTGTGTGCCTGTACCGCTCATGGAGCGACAGGGGTGGTCAGTATCTTCCATGTAAAGCGGGTTATTCTCATGATGAGTGTTTATTCACTCGTCCTTGCATGAGAGGGGCCGGTAATTGGGATGCCCAGTCCCATGATAAAAAATTGCAAATAATTAAACAAAACTCTCCCGGACTATTGTTGGTATGGAGGGCACCCGAGGATTCGCCGACCCATGGCTTGTGTTTGTTGGTGGAGGGGGAGTAAACTTTACTTTTACCTCTTGGGAACCGCCACTAATGTGTTTAGCATGGAAGATATTGATAACTCTCGGTCATAAAGGTTGACAGGAAAGGTATACCTCCCAAAATTATATTTATCACTAATTTAAGATTTGAGCTCTGGCAACTCTGCAAATCCCTACTTCCCTCTGCGAAGGGCATATCTATTTACTTTTATGTTATTTTACTTTTATCATTGAGTCATCACCTTCTCAAACAAGCACCAGCCCTGGGAGAACTACTGTCATCCTCATGCATTGTATATAGTTAATGGTGTGTGCGACTAGATCCGTTCTACCATGAATTACAATGTTTAGTCGATGCATGAACTTTGAAGATGCTCTACATTTATGTTTTGCAGTCTCGGAAAGGGCTAGCGAGATACCATTATTGTCATATTATATCATGATTGTTTTGATAAAGTGTTGTCATTTGAGATATTTCATTATTGCTCGCTAGTTGATTATGCCATTGATATGAGTGAATATAATTTCTAAGAGTTATCATTTGCATGGTTAGTCATGATCTTTGCTGAAAACCTGGGTATTATTTAAGCATATATATGGACATAAGAACAAAATAGACTTTCAGTTTGCCAACTGAATTGCTTGAGGACAAGAAATGAGTTAAGCTTGGGGGAGTTGATACATCTCCATCGTATCTACTTTCCAAACACTTTTGCTCTTGTTTTGGACTCTAATTTGCATGTTTTGAATGAAACTAACCCGGGCTGATGCTATTTTTAGCAGAACTACATACCATGGTGTTGTTTTTGTGTAGAAAGAAAAGTTCTCAGAATTGGACGAAACTTTTTGGAGAATCAGTTTGGAATAAAAGAAAAAATATTGGAGCAAAGACCCACTGGAGGGTGGGGGGCCTGCTGCCCACTAGGCACCAGGGCGTGCCACCCCCCTCTGGCGCGCCCTGGTGGTAGTGGGCCCCTCGACGCTCCGCTGACCCTAACTCAAACTCTATAAATTACTATTTTCCAAGAAAGAAATAGGAGAGAAAGTTTCATCGCGTTTTATGATACGGAGCCGCCTCCACCTCCTGTTCTTCATCGGGAGGCCAGATCTGGAGTCCGTTCGGGGCTCCGGAGAGGGGGCTCTTCCGTCTTCGTCATCATCGACCATCCTCCATCACCTATTTCATGATGCTCACCACTGGGAGTGAGTAATTCCTTCGTAGGCTTGCTGGATGGTGATGGGTTGGATGAGATTCATCATGTAATCGAGTTACTTTTCTTAGGGCTTGATCCTAGTATCCACTATATTCTGAGATTGATGTTGCTATGACTTTGCTATGCTTAATGCTTGTCACTAGGGCCCGAGTGCCATGATTTCAGGTCTAAACCATCTATGTTTTCATGATTATATTTTTGTCCTTGATCCGATCTTGCCAGTCGTATGCACCTGCTACGTGTTATGATCCACATACCCCAAGGTGACAATAACTGGGATTCTTTAGTGATTACCGTAGTTTGAGGAGTTCATGTATTCACTATGTGTTAATGCTTTGTTCCAGTTCTCTTTTAAAAGGAGGCCTTAATATCCCTTAGGTTCGTTATGGACTCCGCTGCCACGGGAGGGTAGGACAAAAGATTTTATGCAAGTTCTTTTCCATCAGCGCGTATGACTATTTATGGAATACATGCCTACATTATATTAATGAATCGGAGCTAGTTCTGTGTCGCCCTAGGTTATGACTATTATATGATGAATATTATGCAACGTTATCACTGATCCAATGCCTACGAGATTTTGACAAATTGATCTTTGCTAAGTTACTACTATTGCTGCTATTGTTACAATTTCTACAAAACAACTATTGTTACCATTACCACTACTATTGCTATCAAAATTACCATACTATTGTACTACTGATCACCTTGCTGCAGATATTTAGTCTCCAGGTGTGGTTGAATTAACAACTCAACTACTAACACTTACAAGTATTCTTTGGCTCCCCTTGTGTCGAATCAATAAATTTGGGTTGAATACTCTACCTCGAAAACTATTGCGATACCCTATACGTGTGGGTTATCAAGTGTCTAGTTATTGAAGTTAAGCTCCTGTTGAAGTTGTTAAGAAAAAGATTGTAGTTTCATTATGCAGCTTTCAGTGTCTAGCTATCTGTGTGCTGCCTAGTTATCTGCATTACACATATCTAGTGTGTGGTTGGATTAATATGAACTGAACTTCAATGAGCAGTGGATTGGTTTTAGTGACAGTTTGTAGGTATCTTAACTTTGTCAGACTACATATGTTAACTTTCACCGTGTAGTTAACTTTTTGTAGTTCATTGTGTAGTCAAATGTGACCGAATTTAACTGGATCTTATTTGTTCAAGTACAATTAGTAGGTTAGCATTACTCATGTACAATGTGTGTTTGGATTAATATGAACTTAATTTCAATGAGTAGTGGATTAATTTTAGTGCCAGTGTGTAGTTATCTTAACTTTGTCAAACAATAGTTGTTAACTTTTATAGTGTAGTTAACTTGTTATAGTTCACTGTGTAGTCAAATGTGACTGAATTGTTAACTTTCACTATATGAAATTTTGTTATTTGCACGGAGGAGGGCTTGACTGTGGAGTGGTTGAGTGGTTTGATGGGCCTTGACCTATCATACTACAAAGGTGTCTGAAAAAGCTTTGGGAGATGTTACATGAGCAAAGCCATGGTAGTGTAATTGGCGGACAAGCTTATGAGAGAGAGCTATCCAAGATTAAGAAGCAAAATGAGTTCGTGTATAGTGATGAAGTTACATATGTTGGTAAGCTATTTGAATGGTAAGATGCAAAGTTTCAAAAGATGGACTATGATAAGTCAGCAAAGGATGCTGAAGATGTGAAATAAAAAGAAGGAACAACTAGAGGAGCAGTGTAAGATGGAGGTGAAGATGAAGCTGGCAAAGGAGAAAAGGTGCATCCTTTCTTCTCAGTCATATATCACCAGGAACACCAGGAAGACAATGGCGGAGATCAAAGAGGATAGGGATTTTCTATAGGAAGAGAAGAAGAAGCAAGATTTTCTGATTGGTGACCTACTGAAGCTGGGCATGGTAGCAACGAGAAGCTGGAGAAGAGCAAGTCCATCTGAGAGGAATGAAATAGAAGCTCTGGAGGTTAAATATATATTAGGCCCTTATATATAACATGCCATGGAAGTTGATGATGTTATTGGTGTATTTTGAAGATCTACTGATCTTAGTTGTAACTAGATAGGGAGCGCGCCTTGGTGCGAGGGTGTCGGTCCCAACATTTGGGTCAAGCAGTTGGAAGCGATGCCATCCAAACATAGATAGTGGTAGGGCCTTTGCATTCGTTATTAATCAAAGAACATGTACTGTGCTTTTAGATGATCATCAATGAGAACTCCTATTTCCTCTTTCCATGTTCCAAGGAGAAGCTAATGCAGCTTGCAGTGACGGACACTTGAAAGCAAAGGATATGTAGCATCCTCGGGCTTCATTTTCCTAAGGATACTGTGAAACCTCTAAAAAATCATTACAATGGGCTAATAAACCTAGGAAAGCTATACAACAGAAATGATGAAGTGGTGTGTTCTTAACGAAAATAGGAACATATTTTTAGAGAACAAATATATATCAATCTATTTAATACATGTAATAGCAACTCCTTGTGCACACAATGAGGGAGATTAAGGAATGCATTCCAGTCACTTTCAATATAAGGAAACGGAAAGTAGCAGTTCTGATAATTGACAGCAACAGGTAACCATAAGTTAGCTCATCACAAATGAAAGAAATGATTGGAGCTCCAAGGACCCATATGTAGCTTTGTTGTCCCAGTTATAAAATATAATAATATCCACTTCACGGGTACATGAATAATTTCTCTTATAGTGTGAAATAAACCTCAACACAATTAGTATGCTATGGATCCCTTTATGGATATACTAATAAAACTCTAAAAAGGATAAATCACCTCATATAATCCTGACTTACTTGCAAACAATCTGTACTTATCTATTTATGGTCTTCATAATACAGTCAAGCTCTTGCTTTCCTGAATCAGAAACAACAGTCACAACAGTCGGGCAGGACCACCACATGCACCAAAAAAGGTTAAACACACGCACAAAGGAATAAAGAAGGCACAGGAGCCACACCTCTTAACTTGTAAACTGAAAATCTATATGTTCTCAACTGATGGTTGAGACAATTAACCACCAGTCCTTTTTGTTTATCCAACAAATATAAGATACGACAGATTTGCAGGTAAGCACAAGGAGACCATATTATTCAACAACTTGTTGATTCAAATGCAATAGCACTGTCCTTGTCAGCACATTTAAAAATTACAGAGATCTTTATCAAGGATATACATGTGCATTTCATCTCCATTACAGTTTGAACATATAAAAAGAAGAAACAATGAATATCTGTAAGAAAGGATAACAAAATTAAGTGTTAAAAGAATGGAGTGGAAAAATAAAGAGAAGATGAACTCACCAGCGGCTCCTAATAACTACGACACACGTTGCCATACTAACAAACACTGGCTAGTATACCTTAGGGGTGTGCATATGTTACAACATGCTACTTAAACAATCTGAACCTGAACCTAACTTCTATTGAATGATTCAAAATGTGGTGCTACATATACAATACCTAATAGATACTGCTTTAACAAAAAACTAAACCTACAGCTCTCTGATGTCAGAGTAGCATGATTCAATTTGTAAATAAGAATGCGTGTGTCGCACTATTACATACAGGAAACACATGCATTCTCATTACTATGAATATACTTGGAAGGAATAGTGTGGCCTTTCCAGAAGGAAAATACATCTCAAATATACTTCAGAACCACAGGTATTGGCATAGACACTAAACATACGTATCAAGTCCACTACAAAGCATAAGATGAAGAGGAGCAGGATAAACTTCTATATTACAGAAATGAGTGCAAACTGCAGGCATTTATTCAATATAAAACCAAGGATACGCTGGACTTGAGGCCACAAAGCAAAACCTGAAATAAACATGAAACAAAGACATAAGAAACCATAGCAAATCTCGACATGGGTACAACTTGCAAGACTCTGGGAATGAAGGCAAAACTGGCTAGTCACATGAGAGGAAATAAAACAACATTTTTCTACCCCAACTCCTATTCGTGATCACCTCAAATGCCAAATACACTACAGCCAAGAAAGAAAACATTAACCAGCTAGAGAATATAAACACCTGGCGGCTACGGCGATGGTTCGTCCTGCTACTGCCGGTGACCGATGGTGGACGGAGTGCGTGTTTCTCACTGTCTCTAGCGGTGTCGTGCCCAGGAGGTCGTCATAGATCACCCCCCTGCGTGCATCGAGAGGGTGAGCCTGGATCTGCCGGTCAGCAGCGGTGCCGATGAGCTCACCTTGACCCGCCACTCCCCCCTGCGCGCACTCCCCCTGTAGCAACATGAGTGGCGGCAACTGCATCCAACTTGTCTATTTTGTCAAAATAAGAAAGCAGAAGGTCGTCTGTAAGGAGAGAAAATGCTTAAGCTTGAAAAGGCATGCTTACATCCACAACTTAGAACTGATCCTACCAAGAAGAAACATTTAAAGAAAGTACAGCAAGCACTGACAAAAACATAGGAGCGGCTATTTCAAATAAATCTGAGTGCTAAAAACTCCATTAAAGAAGTGAAAATCTAGTTAGATATATTAATATCTCAGTACAAGTATAGATAATTTGATATCTGATATAAAAGATGCTTTAGTTAACTATCCTCGAAGGACCGAGACTCTAGTCAGATGATTCTAAGATAATATCAAGATGCATTAGAAATAACTCGCATAATATATACCATACAGAAAAAATGTACACCTACAACAAAACCTTTTTAATTGGATAACAATACAATAAAATAAAGAGGAGTAATCAGTATCTGTCAGAAATATCAATCAACAAAAAGTGTTGCTCTAGATTTTGATGTGTTAGGCAAAAGAGAAAATAAACAACTGCCAGCTTAATATTGGTTGGGAAGTAACATCAATGATGTAATCCTACTAGACTAATAGGAAAATGAATAAGCGTCTACCATATTCAAGTAGGAGCTAGAACCCAAATACTTGAACCTTCATAATATAATACAGTAATAAAAACATAAGTTTCAAAGTATCAGCTCTATATACAAAATACTATCATTGCTAAAATAAGGATAAGCTGTGTAAGTTCATCCTTATTTAACTCCTCTTTATGTAGGTAGCATATTTTAAACTCTATAGTTGGAAGTTTGTTCAAACTGCAGGATCCAAAAAAATGGAGTGGTGACGTACAGAATTGGGGAAAGCTTCAGAACAAACTAAACAAAACGAAAGGAAATGTCCGCTCAATGGCTCGGATTAACCAAGCAACTTAATCACATCAGTCGAAAAATTGTTTATGGATACAAAACGGGACACGCTAACTCAGTCACTCTTTACATGAACAATCCAGCATTATCTCGAGAAAAATCTCAAAAAAATCCTGTAGTATTAATTTATGTAGCATGAACAAATAGCTGCAACTGGTAACTTGCAAAAAAAATAGAAGTAATAGTATCACAACGAATTAAAACAAGTCATTCAACCGATAACTTGCTGGGAGTGAGTTTTTCTAGTATAACAAAGTGCAACTTACTCTTAACCAGATTAAATCAAAGAACAACAACAAACAATAAAGGTACAAGAGAGAAGAAAACTTTACTTTAAACGGCTATAAACACTGGAGCATAAATAAGCAACACCTTTAAATAAAAATAAAAAGGGTTTAGTGTTCATTGCATAGTGGGCTCAGATTCGCCTTTCCTCGATCATATAACCTACCCCGTCATCTCTTATCACCAGATCAATCTCTTTACACAATGGAGCTGCCCTGGTTATCACTCAACAAGAATGACCATCCAAGGACAGATCAATAGGTATCACAGGATCAAAAAGGGTTCTAGAGAAAACAGGGAGGATCCAACTTGATACCCATAGGTGCCTTGATTGCTCAAAGGCACACTTATTCCAGCCACAGTTAATCATCATCGCCCTAGCACGAACGCCACCGCCACAGACAAAGCGAAATGGCGAGAATGCCCCCGGCAAGACAGGCTATTTACGAGCGGTGGCACAAAACGGGAGTAACTATTCATTCCAGCAGTAACTTTTTTTATCCGACGAACGAGGTCGTTACAGGGGTCGATCCGACGGCCCAGATCCGATCAAGCCACCCGACCCGACGGCCAGGAATCCCAAACGGCTGAGGAGCCGGGAGGATGACCGGCATCCTTATTTCTTGATGGATCACCAGATCAATATGTTCTTATGAGGGTGAAACTGCCCTGGTTATCACTCATCAGAAATGACCATCCAAGGACAGAGCCACTAAAATAAGAACGTGATCAAAATAGCTCAAAGAAATGAGGGGGGATCCAAATTAATACCCACAACAATTGCCTCGATTGCTCGAGAGCATGCCTATATCAACCATAACTGGTCATCATAGCCCTAGCCATGTCCCCTGCAGTAGCTGAAGCAGATCAGGAGGAAGATGGAGCTCACCGAGGGAGGTTGTAGCCAAGGCAGTACTTAGTGGGCGCCGGGGTTGCGCTTAAATGCCGTCCAGCCGGCGAGGAACCGCTTCATACACCGCACATCCACGCCGCTGCATCGGAGTTGCGCCTTGCATCGTCCCGCCGATGAGCACGAACGCCACGGGCACCGAGGCGGCCAATGAGAGGATGAGGTGATGTAGCACATCCAGGAGCACAGAAATATGTCGTAGGTACACAACAACCTGTTTGCTTGGAGACACTGCTGCCCCTGCAACATCAGCAGCACCAACCCACAACAACAACACCTGCAAAAGACAAAGAAGAGCGACAATCAGAAGGGTTTAAACAAATATATCTAAAAAGCATAGATCATAGCAGAGGTAAATAAAGCAAGAGCACCAAAAATTAACTAAATAGACCCAAGAAGCATCATAGCAGAGTACATCAAACCAACAATCAAAAGGGGATAATGGAGTGGAAGACCATAAATTAATCAGTAAGTCTCAATAGTACAACATGAACCAATGGTGACAGGTGTGCTTATCATGTATTGCAGGCTAGCACATAGCAAGAGAAGAAATTTCACTTCACATATGCAACAACAATAAGAACAATTCAGGTTGGTCACCTAACGATACATCCAACTCACACAAATTATCCAGTTGCGGCACACACAATTCCTTCCTCAAGGTTTTATGCCTTTTATGTCCTAGATAAAATTCCTGGTACCAGATAATTAGAAGGACATCACAGTTAATTTCATGTTAGTGGAAAGGAACATAACACAAGCAAACCTCATGAGAGAGATATGTCAGTTCAACTGGAATGGTGCAGCAATTAAATACCCAAACAGTGGCATGCCAGGCTAATTGGTGGTGGTTGTTGTTTTAGCAGCAGACATATACAAATCTAAGGAGGATGGAGAGCATCAAGCTTACCAGGGGCAACGTGGTTGAGCAGCAAGGCTAGGTGAAGCAGCAAAGAACAACATCCCATTCTTCCTGTACAATCCAATGGCCCTTTTCTTCAAGCACATCTACAAGAGAAGAGCAGACCAAATGTGAGCGCTGGGGATTTGAGAGAGAGAGAGATGGGGAAGAGAAGACAGACCTTGTCGAGCTCACTGAAGAGCTGCATCCCGGGCGAGTAGAAGCACGAGAGAGAGAGAGTGACTTGTTTTCCATTCACGTTCCAATCGGCGGGATCCCCCAATCAGCAGTTCTTTCACGCGGTGAAAGGGAATAAAAATTTCATTCTTCTCAGCTGGGGGTACAACCTGGGGGGCCTTGTCGATGAGCTCGTGGATGTAGTTCTAGCCGAAGCAGCGGTGGCCGGCGTCGTACACGCTGTGGATGACACCCACGGGCTTCGTCTTGTTCACCGCCACCACGTGCACCGACTCCGACACGCGCCCCGGCCACGTCTCCGAGCGCCGTGGCCGCGCCCTCCACCGCTGCCACGGACGCCATCGCCGGCGCCGCTGACCCGCCGCCCTCCTCCGTGGCCGCGAGGTCTGAGGAAGGGAGAGGGGGAAGAGAGGGCGGGGCGAGCGGGGGCATCCAAACGGGGCGGGGCGGGGCGGGGCGGGGCAGCGAGGACTGAGGGAGGGAGAGGGAGAGGAGAGGGCGAGGCGATGCGGGCGGGGCGGCGGTGATGCGGGCGGGAGAGGGAGAGGAGAGGGCGGGGCGATGCGGGCGGGGCGGCGAGGACGAGGGAGGGGGCGCGAGTGCGGGCTAGGTCATCTCCATGCGGGCGGGCGCCTTTTATACCCCACGACGCGAAATGACGAAAATGCCCCCGGCGGGGCAGTATAATTACGCGCGGTGCCCCGGTCGAGGTGAAACTGTTCATTGCAACAGTAACTTTTTTTTCCAACGGACGAGGTCGTTCCAGGGGTCGATCCGACGTCCCAGATCGCATCAAACAACCAGATCCAACGGCCAGGAAGCCCAAATCGTTGAGGAAGCGGGAGGATCCTCCTCATTGTTAAATTATGATCTAAATTCTAGTACCGTATTGGACTAGACGTAGTACATACGGTGTGGGCCTTTGCGTTGACGTCGACGCGTACGAGTACAACTCATTTACTTGTCCTCCAAGGACTCTCATGTATTGCCCTCTTATATACCCCATGTAGTCGCACCTCAGACAGTCTGTCGTCTCGTGCTTGTAATACTCCTCCATCATAGTGATTGCGCCTTCGTGTGTCCGTGGTTTTCTCCCGCAAGGGTTTCCACGTAAAAATCCATGTCTCTCTGTCTCGTTTATTTCTCGTTATTATCTAACAAGTGGTATACAGAGCCAAGTTACAGATACGAGATTTGAGACGAGAGAGTTAGGGTTTCGTCGGGTGCGCCGCCGCACGCGAGCCGGCGATTCGTCTAATCCGACAGCAAATCGATTTCCGCTGCTGCATCGCCTACGAAGCTGCCGAGTCTCCCGCCGAGTCGGAGACGAGGTCTTCTGCACGAGGTTCAAGTACCAAGCAGCAGGTATGATTTGACTGCTGTTGGTCCAGGACGATCTGTGTTGCTGCTGCTCGTAAGTCCCGAGAGTGCTACGCTGCTATCGTTGCTTCGCATCACGTGAAATCCACCAAGCCGTCCTTGCTTCTCCACGTACTGGATTCAAGTCCCGAGGCAGCCACCATATACTACTTTCACGTGAAGCTACAGTTTGACCACTAATCGCTAGTACGTGACTAGTACTAGTTCATTAGTGCGTTGCTACGTCCACTACCCGTAAATACTACCAGGTGCTACCTATCCAATTTCTGTTTGTTCCACATATAAATTCTGTCAAGAATTGTTCTACTTCGGACTTGTACTACTTTGTGCACAGATTTATCTACTCATGGCTTCCATGAAGTACGATCTTCCGCTGCTGGACCGTGACACAAGGTTTACCCTATGGCAAGTCAAGATGCGGGCGTTGTTGGCACAGTCCGACTATGATGTAGCACTGGATAGTTTTGGGAAGAACCGAATTCAAGATTGGACTGATGAGGAGAAAAGAATTGATTGTAAGGCTTTGTCACAAATTCAACTCCATTTGCATAATAATATTTTGCAGGAAGTTTTGAGCGAAAAAACTGCCGCCACTCTATGGTTAAAGCTGGAAGGGATTTGCATGACCAAGGATCTCACCAGCAAGATGCATCTGAAACAAAAATTATTCCTGCACACGTTACCCGAGGGAGGTAATGTTTTGAATCATATTTCAGAATTTAAAGAGATCATATCTGATCTAGCTGCAATGGAGGTTAAGTATGAAGAGGAAGATACTGCTTTAATCTTACTTTGTTCACTGCCAAGTTCTTATACCAATTTTAGAGACACCATATTATACAGTCGTGATACTCTCACACTTAATGAAGTTTATGAAGCTTTGAACTCTAAGGAGAAGATGAAATTAATGGTGCCTCATGATGGTTCGAGTTCATCCCAAGCCGAGGGATTATCTGTTCGTGGCAGGACAAAGGAGAAGAACTCATATAATGGAAACAGAGGCAAAAGTAAGAACGGCCACAGGGGCCGGTCGCAATCCAGAGACAAGAAGTATTGCAGATATTGCAGGAGAGACAGGCATGACA
Source organism: Triticum dicoccoides (assembly GCF_002162155.2). Taxonomy (NCBI): domain Eukaryota; kingdom Viridiplantae; phylum Streptophyta; class Magnoliopsida; order Poales; family Poaceae; genus Triticum; species Triticum dicoccoides. Next base: position 195,455,855 of record NC_041385.1, on the reverse strand, counting down.
TCTCAGAGTGTTTCAAGTTGCAGAATAAAGAAAAGAGGAAAGGTAACAAACAAGGTGAAAATTCTGCTAACGTTGCTCGTGATGATAGTTTCGATGATGCTCTTGTCGTTATTGCTGGATGTGCCGAGACCAATGATGAGTGGGTACTTGACACCGCATGCACTTTTCATATGTGTCCACATAGAGATTGGTTTAATACTTTTGATTCCACTACTTCTGCTGGTTCCGTTTTGGGTTTTGATAATTCACCATGCAAGATTGAAGGCATAGGTTCTATTCGAATCAAGATGTTTGACGGCATAATCAGAACTTTGACAGATGTTCGGTATATTCCGAAGATGAAGAGAAATCTTATTTCTATGAGTGCCCTTGATGCAAAGGGGTACAAGTATTCAGGTGGAGATAGTGTTTTGAAAGTCACCAAAGGCTCCCTTGTTGTGATGAAAGGTGACTTAAGTTCGACCACTGGTCTTTATTACCTTCGAGGTTCTACAGTTTCAGGTAACGCTACTCCAGTTGTTTCAAAGAATTCTGATTGTGATGCTGCTAACCTTTGGCATATGCGTCTTGGACATATGAGTGAACTTGGTTTAGCAGAGTTAAATAAAAGAGGTCTTCTTGATGGATATGAACCTGGTAAATTGAAATTTTGTGAGCATTGTATCTTCGGCAAGCACAAGAGGGTGAAGTTCCATACTTCGACCCATACAACTGAAGGTATTCTTGATTATGTGCATTCTGATTTATGGGGACCATCTCGCAAGAAGTCACTAGGTGGTGCAAGTTACATGCTGACTATTATTGATGATTATTCGAGAAAAGTTTGGCCTTATTTCCTGAAGCATAAATATGAAGCATTCTCAGCTTTTAAGGAGTGGAAGATTATGGTTGAAAGACAAACTGAAAGGAAGGTAAAAATACTTCGCACTGATAATGGTATGGAATTCTGTTCTAAGCAATTTAAAAATTATTGCAAGTCTGAAGGCATTGTCAGACACTACACCGTTCCTTATACTCCTCAACAAAACGGTGTTGTTGAGCGTATGAACAGGACCATTATTTCCAGAGCCCGTTGCATGTTGCCCAATGCCGGTTTGCATAGGCGTTTTTGGGCTGAGGCCGCTTCCACTGCTTGTTATCTCATTAACCGTTCACCATCTATTGCACTTAATAAGAAAACTCTAATTGAGGTATGGTCTGGTTCACCTGCTGATTATTCACAGTTGAGAGTTTTTGGTTGCACTACTTATGCTCATGTTGATAATGGAAAGTTGGAGCCTAGGGCTGTTAAGTGCATCTTTCTTGGTTATAAGTCTGGTGTTAAAGGTTTTAAATTGTGGAATCCTGAAACCCAGAAGGTTGTTATTAGCAGAAATGTTATCTTTAATGAATCTGCTATGTTACATGATGTTTCATCTACTAATGTTCCCGTTGAGAGTGAACAGCAGCCTATTGTTCAGGAGCCTGCTGTTCAGGTGGAGCATGTTATTGATTTAGGTGATACATCTGGTAATGAAATTGTTGATGCACATGATGAACCCGTCGTTGATGATGAACATGTCACTCTTACTCCAAATCAGCCTATTGTTCCACCCAGTTGGAATCTCGCACGTGACAGAGTTAGACGAGGTATTAATAAACCTGACAGGTTAATTGAAGAGTGTAATATTGTTTCTTTTGCTTTATCTGTTGTAGAAGAAATTGAAGGTAATTCTGAGCCTTCTTCATATTCCGAGGCTATTATTTCTGGTGATAGTAATAAGTGGATGACCGCTATGCATGGTGAGATGGAATCACTTGAAAAGAATGGCACTTGGGATTTAGTAAAATTTCCTGGAGAGAAGAAACCTATTCGTTGCAAGTGGGTTTTCAAGAGGAAAGAAGGTGTTTCTCCTAATGATGAGACAAGATATAAAGCAAGGTTAGTTGCTAAAGGTTATAGCCAGATTCCAGGTATTGACTATAACGAAGTCTTTTCTCCTGTTGTGAAGCATAGCTCTATTCGCACTTTACTTAGTATTGTTGCCATGCATGATCTTGAGCTTGAACAATTGGATGTTAAAACTGCATTCTTACATGGAGAATTAGAAGAGGATATTTATATGGAACAACCTGAAGGTTTTGTTATTCCTGGAAAAGAAGAGCTTGTCTGCAAGTTAAAGAAATCTCTTTATGGATTGAAGCAATCCCCTAGACAGTGGTACAAGAGATTTGACACCTTTATGCTCTCTCAAGGTTTCAAAAGGTCTAATTATGATAGTTGTGTTTATTTGAAAACTATCAACGGCTCAACTATTTATTTGCTCCTTTATGTTGATGATATGCTTATTGCTGCAAAGAGTATGTCAGATATTGATGAACTAAAGAAGCAATTGAGTAATGAATTTGAGATAAAGGATTTGGGTGCAGCAAAGAAAATTCTTGGCATGGAAATATCCAGAGATAGACCGTCTGGAAAAGTATATCTAAGTCAGAAGGGATATATTGATAAAGTTCTTCATCGTTTTAATATGCATAATGCCAAGCCGGTGAGTACACCGTTAGCTGCACACTTCAAATTGTCATCAGCTTTATGTCCTAAGTCAGATGCAGATATTGAGTACATGTCTAGAGTTCTCTATTCAAGTGCAGTTGGTTCACTTATGTATGCCATGGTTTGTTCTCGTCCTGACTTATCATATGCATTGAGTGTTGTCAGTAGATACATGGCTAATCCTGGAAAAGAGCATTGGAGAGCAGTTCAATGGATTTTCAGATACCTGCGAGGTACTTCTAATGCTTATTTACAGTTTGAGAAAACTGGAGATGGACTTGTTGGTTTTGTTGATTCTGATTTTGCTGGTGATTTGGATAAGAGAAGATCACTCACAGGTTATGTTTTCACCATTGGTGGTTGTGCTGTGAGTTGGAGAGCAACTTTGCAGTCTATTGTGGCTTGTTCCACTACTGATGCCGAGTATATGGTTATTTCTGAGGCTTGCAAAGAAGCTATCTGGTTGAGAGGTTTATACACTGAGCTTTGTGGAGATTCATCTTGCCCTACCATATTTTCTGACAGTCAAAGTGCCATATATCTTACAAAGAATCCAATGTATCATGAGAGGACAAAGCACATTGATGTCAGATTCCATTATATTCGAGATGTTGTTGCTGAAGGCAATTTGAAAGTATGCAAGATAAGTACTCATGATAATCCTGCCGATATGATAACAAAGCCAGTTCCTACCAATAAGTTTGAGCTTTGCTCAGGCTTAGTTGGTATCTCTCACTAGTCCGATGGACTTTGACGCACAAGGTGTTTATGCTAATTTGGATGGAGTTATTCACTTTCTTTGACTACTGGAGGGAATTTGGATCAAGGTGGAGATTGTTAAATTATGATCTAAATTCTAGTACCATATTGGACTAGACGTAGTACATACGGTGTGGGCCTTTGCGTTGACGTCGACGCGTACGACTACAACTCATTTACTTGTCCTCCAAGTACTCTCATGTATTGCCCTCTTATATACCCCATGTAGTCGCACCTCAGACGGTCTGTCGTCTCGTGCTTGTAATACTCCTCCATCATAGTGATTGCGCCTTCGTGCGTCCGTGGTTTTCTCCCGCAAGGGTTTCCACGTAAAAATCCGTGTCTCTCTGTCTCGTTTATTTCTCGTTATTATCTAACACTCATTCTTATTTCTCGATGCCTAACACAAACATGGTGGCCAGGTGCTAGACTGCTATTGTATGGGTTAAACCCAGGTTCACTGAATTCTATATTATGCCAGTGTTAAGATGAAATTATCCTTTCTAGCTTTAATTTTAGTTTATCTGACGATTTCAATTGTTTGCTAAACGGATTTTGATGGACTTCCTTTTACTTTTAATAAAATCCACCTATCTAGCAGCCACCCCCACACCCAGTGTGTCAATATAAACCACTCCACCCTCAACAAGGCTAGCTAGAACCCCTCCCCACTTACCCTAGGCGCCATACCACCCCACTCCACACCTACATGTAATGGATCCTAGTCTAGAAGAAATCACTGATGAAGAGGAGCAGGCACTAGCGGTGAGGGCCCAGGCTGGCGGCGCATAGGCAGCCGACGGTGTGGGCACCAGCTAGGAGGGAGCAAAGGGCCTCGACAGCCACATGCTACACCTTGGAGTACAGCCGCTAGCTCTCAGACATGACCTCAGTGTTCTACAATGAGGCAGAGTATGACCAGTGCTTACTCAATGACCGCGGTCATACGTATGATCAGATCATCCAGAGGGCGAGAAGGCAGGCAAGTCTAGCTCGCATCCAGCTACAAGGCGGCACAAGACCAATTTCCTTTACCCATGAAGATGTCTGTATGAATCTTCTATTCAGCTATCTCTGAATTCATTTATTGCCAATGTTAGTCAATTATCTATGATGTACTACAATATCTGATGTATCAGACTGTGTTCATTAGTATGGATTTGTTAGTCAATTATCTGTTGTTAGTCAATTTATCTTGATGCGTTAGTGTTTTGGCAAATCAGTTAGATCATTATGTTGGTAAATTATCGTCTAACACCACAATCCAAGTTTTTCCTCCTTTGTCCACCTCCCATAGTTTAACCACCCTCCCTCCTTATCTGGCCTGAGTGCCCTCTTCCCTGTATATAGACAAATATGTAAGTAGGTAATGCCCACCTGTCTAACTTAATACAAAAGACTATGGAAGCTCTCTCTCACAGTCAATTTCAACTAAAAAAACAGCACAATCCAATCTTCTGTTTCTTTGCAAGTGTGCGTCTTCTACTCTAAGAGAAATCAAACATCTTCTAGTCTAACAACATTAAACTAAAGCAAATAGCTAGACCCCAATCATAACATCATGATCGCAACATTGTCAATTCAAACATCTAACAACAAATACCAGAATCATCACATCATGATCACCTGCAGTATCAACAACTAACAACCTACAACTCATAGTTTGAACAACAATAACAATTAAAAATCAAACATTTTCTAGTCTAACAGCATGCCCATAAGCCTTGTTCGATGATACACCCTTTCTTTGCCCATAAGTAGCCCATAAGTCTCAATTTCTGATAACAAAAATGTCTTCTCATGTTTTACTTCTCATCCTCTCTCCCATTTCCCCATTTAGTGAAATTCCTAAACTGCTAGAAATCAACAAAATGTAAATGCAAGCAAATCGGCATATATAACTAAAACATGCTAATTTATGAACTAAAACAGTGCATTGCATCCACTATGAAATCTATATTTGAGACTAATATGGGGACTATTAATTATCTCATTCAGACTAAAATATGTGTGGACTAATTTAAACTAATTTATGAAGTAAAACAGTGCACTGGATCCATTCCTAGTTCTATATTTCAGACTTATATGGGGACTGTCAGTTATCTAATTCAGACTAAAAAATGTGTGGGCTAACTCAAACTAAAGTATAAACTAAAATAGACCACTACATCCACTCCCATGCCTGTAATTCAGACTACTGTTTGAATAATTCTTTGAATCAACACACACTGATCACTCTCAATGCACTCAACCGACAATGCTTTAACCCTTAATTCCAAAATGATCACAAGCCCTAATTCCCACATGAGCCCAACCAAAATCCCCAAATCTTAGGTCTAAATCTAATTTCAAAATCGAAAGAGAGACAGGCAAACTAACTCACTCAACGTCTCAAATTTTTGTGGTCCAACGATGGCTACCCATCGTGTTCTAGACCGCCCTATGGGCGAGTGCCACAGCCGCCGCATGCTCCGGCAGTGGTGACAAGGAATGGAAAATGGTGTTGTTGCAGCAATCGCCCTCGTCGCCATCGTGGCGTGTTGTGCCTCCTCCATCGCCGCCGTCGCTGTGGTTGGATGTTGTGCCTCCTCCGTCGTCGCCTCCGGGTGCTGCCGCCGCCATGGAAGAGAGGAGGAGAGGAGAGCGACCGAGCCAACCCCACACCTCCAACAGATAGCACCGTCCCGAGTCCCGAATGAGCCATTAACGGTCGCCGCCACACCCGTTGCCACGTTGACGCTTTGCCACGTGAAAACTCGCTCAAAATTTTAGTCGGTGTTTTTTTGCCACTGTCAACGATAGCACTCAGTGCATTCTGTCCCGTTTTGAATTGTGGTAGATTTTTTGTTAATTAGAACACTTGTGGTGGTTTTATACATTTTACTCCCCACACGCGATGTGACATGGGTTAAATCGAGGCCAAAACAAAGTGGCCCATGACCACACTAGTGAGGAGTTTATCGCCCTGTATAGAGAGCTTTGCTCATTTGTTCATGTAATGAACGACCGTGATAGTGTTTATTTAATCAATATATACTCTCTCCGTTCCTTTTTATAAGATATCTTAGACAACTGATTTTGGAGCTGCCTGAGCTATCTAAAACATATCATAAAGGTGAACAGAGAGAGTATGTAATATCTTGCAAAATATATCAATATATGTAGTAATGCTGTTCTTACATCCCCAGAACTACACGGAACTGGACTCTCGAAACGTGACCCCAACGGCACATCTGATACGTGGACCAACCAGACGCGAGTATAGTCCTTTCGAGAAAAAGGAAGCCAAACCAAACGGGGTTCTAGAAAGATCGGCACCGACTTGGCCCAATTGTACGCTACCGCAAGTGTTTCGTCCGCTTATCTGGTGAAGAGCAGGCGTAGGTAGGATGGGGAGGAGGCAGATAGCATGGGCCGCGTATCATCCATGAAACGATGGTGTTTGTAGTTTGTACGCGAACACTTCCCCTTTTCATGAAAAAGAGGCCGGGTGTACATCTGTGGTCATTCATGGTATGGATGGGAAAAGCCTACGACCATCTTTCTTTTTCTCAATTTTCCTACAACCATCTTCTTCGTGGAGGATTGCTCAAAAATGGTATGTGGTTGTGAAGTGGAGTTAACTGAGACCACTAGGTGGTAGATGAATAGGGCTTCATGGCATCTCGAACAGGAACATCTAAAATGGACACCGCATCTGTCCACGTACCAATCTAGACAAGAGTCTAATACGGGAGCCGGTCATCCAAAGCTAGCCGCAAACATCCGGTCATATTTGATGCAAATTTAAACAAGTTGGACAACTTTCATTCAAACTTACATAATTTTTTACATAAAAACGGATGATTTTCATATAAAGAGGAGCACATTCATTACGTTTTTGAATATTTCAACTAAACTATAGCAGACAAATTTATTCTAACCTAGTCTAAATGATCGCCGGCTGCAGTTGCGCCCATTTCTCACGACATGTCTTTCCCATGTCCAGCAGCAAGCTCACCGGACGACGGTGAGCCGCGGGAAATGAAGCTTTAGCGCGAGGGGAAGAATAATGGCCTCCGCCTCCGCGAAGCGGGCAAGCTCACCGGCTATAAGGCCCGACAAGACGGTGGCAGCGGCCTCCCATGTTCAACTCTTCCTCGCTATACGCGGTGGCCGTGGACGTGTCGGCCTCATCGTCATGGCAGCAGGGCATGGCCGACGCAGAGCTAGCGACGCCGTCGGTGTTGTCGTCAAATTTCTGCGCCGCCTCGTCGATCTCCGCAAACATAGCGTCTTTCTCCGCCTGCAACACTCACAATCGCATCGATCGCAACGACAGGAGTAGCGTCGTCTGCTCATCCACCTTCGCCACCAAAGCCTATGACAGTGTTATCGTTCACCTGGTCCCGAGCGATTTACTCCTCTGCAAGCCGGTGCTCATCAAGGAGCCGGAGGTTGTACCTTTGATCATCCTGCGACTACTAGAACACCGCTCCCGCTCTTCCACCACCATGACAGTGAAGTGTGCCTGCACCTCAACCATGGTGATGCTGGCATGGACCAGCAAGGGCGGTGGTACCAGCTCGTCGTTGCCTGCTTCTTCCATTGGCTCATCTGCGTTGCTGGCCTCCAGAGAGCTCCCCCGCAAGTCATTCTGTATCCGGCTGGCTCAACGGGCCTGCCAGCTAGACGCAATGCCGGAGAGCTCCTACTTCTGTTCGCCGAAGAGGATGTTGTTGCGGAATGTAGTAATTTCAAAAAATTTCCTACGCACACGCAAGATCATGGTGATGGCATAGCAACGAGAGGGGAGAGTGTTGTCTACGTACCCTCGTAGACCGTTAAGCGGAAGCGTTATGACAACGCGGTTGATGTAGTCGTAGGTCTTCACGATCCGACCGATCCAAGCACCGAACGTACGGCACCTCCGTGTTCAGCACACGTCCAGCTCGATGACGTTCCCCGGGCTTCAATCCAGCAAAGCGTCGGGGATGAGTTCCGTCAGCACGACGGTGTGGTAACGATGATGATGTTCTACCGGCGCAGGGCTTCGCCTAAACTCCGCGACGATATGACCGGGGTGGAATATGGTGGAGGGGGGCACCGCACACGGCTAAGGAACAATCTGTAGATCAACTTGTGTGTCTTAGGGGTGCCCCCTCCCCCATATATAAAGGGGGAGAGGAGGAGGGGGCCGGCCAAAGGGGAGAGGCG
>NC_041385.1:195410619-195446888 GCF_002162155.2 Triticum dicoccoides | reverse complement strand
CTTCTCCCTCCTTTCCACTAAGGCCCATATACTTACCGGGGGGTTCCGGTAACCTCCCGGAACTCCGGTATAGTCCCAATCTCATCCGGAACCTTTCCGGTGTCCAAATATATCCGTCCAATATATCAATCTTTATGTCTCGACCATTTCAAGACTCCTCGTTATGTCCGTGATCACATCCGGGACTCCGAACAAACTTCGGTACATCAAAACTTATAAACTCATAATAAAACTGTCATCGTAACGTTAAGCGTGCGGACCCTACGGGTTCGAGAACTATGTAGACATGACCTAGAACTATTCACGGTCAATAACCAATAGTGGAACCTGGATGTTCATATTGGTTCCTACATATTCTACGAAGATCTTTATCGGTCAAACCGTATAACAACATACGTTGTTCCCTTTGTCATCGGTTTGTTACTTGCCCGAGATTCGATCGTCGGTATCCAATACCTAGTTCAATCTCGTTACCGGCAAGTCTCTTTACTCGTTCCGTAATACATCATTTCGGAACTCATTAGTTACAATGCTTGCAAGGCTTAAGTGATGAGTATTACCGAGAGGGCCAGAGATACCTCTCCGACAATCGGAGTGACAAAACCTAATCTCGAATAATGCCAACTCAACATGTACCTTTGGAGACACCTGTAGAGCACCTTTATAGTCACTCAGTTACGTTGTGACGTTTGGTAGCACACAAAGTGTTCCTCCGGTAAACGGGAGTTGCACAATCTCATAGTTGTAGGAACTTTGTATAAGTCATGAAGAAAGCAATAGCAACATACTAAACGATCAAGTGCTAAGCTAACGGAATGGGTCAAGTCAATCACATCATTCTCCTAATGATGTGATCCCATTAATCAAATGAAAAACATGCCTATGTTTGTCTATGTATTCACACATGTATCATGTTTCCGGTTAATACAATTCTAGCATGAATAATAAACATTTATCATGATATGAGGAAATAAATAATAACTTTATTATTGCCTCTAGGGCATATTTCCTTCAGTCTCCCACTTGCACTAGAGTCAATAATCTAGATTACATAGTAATGATTCTAACACCCATGGAGTCTTGGTGTTGATCATGTTTTGCTCGTGAGAGAGGCTTAGTCAACGGGTCTGCAATATTTAGATCCGTATGTATCTTGCAAATCTCTATGTCTCCCACTTGGACTTGGTTCCGAATGGAATTGAAGCGTCTCTTGATGTGCTTGGTCCTCTTGTGAAATCTGGATTCCTTTGCCAAGGCAATTGCACCAGTATTGTCACAGAAGATCTTCATTGGTCCCGATGCACTAGGTATAACACCTAGATCGGAAATGAACTCCTTCATCCAGACTCCTTCATTTGCTGCTTCCGAAGCAGCTATGTACTCCGCTTCACATGTAGATCCCGCGACGACACTTTGTTTAGAACTGCACCAAGTTACAGCTCCACCGTTCAATAAAAATACGTATCCGATTTGCGATTTAGAATCGTCCGGAGCAGTGTCAAAGCTTGCATCGATGTAACCATTTACGACTAGCTCTTTGTCACCTCCATATACGAGAAACATATCCTTAGTCCTTTTCAGGTATTTCAGGATGTTCTTGACCGCTGTCCAGTGACCCACTCCTGGATTACTTTGGTACCTCCCTGCCAAACTAATAGCAAGGCACACATCAGGTCTGGTACACAGCATTGCATACATGATAGAGCCTATGGCTGAAGCATAGGGAACTCCTTTCATTTTCTCTCTATCTTCTGCAGTGGTCGGGCATTGAGTCTGACTCAACTTTATACCTTGTAATACAGGCAAGAACCCTTTCTTTGCCTGATCCATATTGAACCTTTTCAACATTTCATCAAGGTACGTGCATTGTGAAAGTCCAATCAAGCGTCTTGATCTATCTCTATAGATCTTAATGCCCAATATGTAAGGAGCTTCACCGAGGTCTTTCATTGAAAAGCTTTTATTCAAGTATCCTTTTATGCTATCCAGAAATTCTATATCATTTCCAGTCAACAATATGTCATCCACATATAATATTAGAAATGCTACAGAGCTCCCACTCACTTTCTTGTAAACACAGGCTTCTCCAAAAGTCTGTATAAAACCATATGCTTTGATCACACTATCAAAGCGTTTATTCCAACTCCGAGAGGCTTGCACCAGACCATAGATTGATCGCTGGAGCTTGCACACTTTGTTAGCTCCCTTAGGATCGACAAAACCTTCCGGTTGCATCATATACAACTCTTCTTCCAGATATCCATTCGAGAATGCAGTTTTGACATCCATCTGCCAAATTTCATAATCATAAAATGCAGCAATCGCTAACATGATTCAGACAGACTTAAGCATCGCTACGGGTGAGAAAGTCTCATCGTAGTCAACCCCTTGAACTTGTCGAAAACCTTTCGCAACAAGTTGAGCTTTATAGACAGTTACATTACCGTCAGCGTAAGTCTTCTTCTTAAAAATCCATTTATTCTCAATGGCTTGCCGATCATCGGGCAAGTCAACCAAAGTCCACACTTTGTTCTCATACATGGATCCCATCTCAGATTTCATGGCTTCTAGCCATTTTGCGGAATCTGGGCTCATCATCGCTTCCTCATAGTTCGTAGGTTCATCATGGTCAAGTAACATGACTTCCAGAATAGGATTACCGTACCACTCTGGTGTAGATCTTATTCTGGTAGACCTACGAGGTTCAGTAGAAGCTTGATATGAAGTTTCATGATCAATATCATTAACTTCCTCACTAATTGGTGTAGATGTCACAGGAACTGATTTCTGTGATGAACTACTTTCCAATAAGGGAGCAGACATAGTTATCTCATCAAGTTCTACTTTCCTCCCACTCACTTCTTTTGAGAGAAACTCTTTTTCTAGAAAGGATCCATTCTTAGCAATGAATGTCTTGCCTTCGGATCTGTGATAGAAGGTGTACCCAACAGTCTCTTTTGGGTATCCTAAGAAGACACATTTCTCCGATTTGGGTTCGAGCTTATCTGGTTGAAGTTTCTTCACATAAGCATCGCAGCCCCAAACTTTAAGAAACGACAACTTTGGTTTCTTGCCAAACCACAGTTCATAAGGCGTCGTCTCAACGGATTTTGATGGTGCCCTATTTAATGTGAATGCAGCCGTCTCTAAAGCATAACCCCAAAACGATAGCGGTAAATCAGTAAGAGACATCATAGATCGCACCATATCTAGTAAAGTGCGATTACGACGTTCGGACACACCATTTCGTTGTGGTGTTCTGGGTGGCGTGAGTTGCGAAACTATTCCGCATTGTTTCAAATGTAAACCAAACTCGTAACTCAAATATTCTCCTCCACGATCAGATCGTAGAAACTTAATTTTCTTGTTAGGATGATTTTCCACTTCACTCTGAAATTCTTTGAACTTTTCAAATGTTTCAGACTTGTGTTTCATTAAGTAGATATACCCATATCTGCTCAAATCATCTGTGAAGGTGAGAAAATAACGATATCCGCCACGAGCTTCAATATTCATCGGTCCACATACATCTGTATGTATGATTTCCAACAAATCTGTTGCTCTCTCCATAGTACCGGAGAACGGTGTTTTAGTCATCTTGCCCATGAGGCACGGTTCGCAAGTACCAAGTGATTCATAATCAAGTGATTCCAAAAGTCCATCAGTATGGAGTTTATTCATGCGCTTTACACCGATATGACCTAAACGGCAGTGCCACAAATAAGTTGCACTATCATTATCAACTCTGCATCTTTTGGCTTCGACATTATGAATATGTGTATCACTACTATCGAGATTCAATAAAAATAGACCACTCTTCAAGGATGCATGACCATAAAAGATATTACTCATATAAATAGAACAACCATTATTCTCTGATTTAAATGAATAACCGTCTCGCATCAAACAAGATCCAGATATAATGTTCATGCTCAACGCTGGCACCAAATAACAATTATTCAGGTCTAAAACTAATCCCGAAGGTAGATGTAGAGGTAGCGTGCCGACCGCGATCACATCGACTTTGGAACTGTTTCCCACGTGCATCGTCACCTCGTCCTTGGCCAGTGCTCGCTTATTCCGTAGTCCCTATTTCGAGTTGTAAATATTAGCAACAGAACCAGTATCAAATACCCAGGTGCTACTACGAGCTCTAGTTAGGTACACATCAATAACATGTATATCACATATACCTTTGTTCACTTTGCCATCCTTCTTATCCGCCAAATACTTGGGGCAGTTCCGCTTCCAGTGACCAGTTTGCTTGCAGTAGAAGCACTCAGTTTCAGGCTTAGGTCCAGACTTGGGTTTCTTCTCTTGAGCGGCAACTTGCTTGCTGTTCTTCTTGAAGTTCCCCTTCTTCTTCCCTTTGCCCTTTTTCTTGAAACTAGTGGTCTTGTTGACCATCAACACTTGATGCTCCTTCTTGATGTCTACCTCCGCAGCCTTTAGCATTGCGAAGAGCTCGGGAATTGTCTTGTTCATCCCTTGCATATTATAGTTCATCACGAAGCTCTTGTAGCTTGGTGGCAGTGATTGGAGAATTCTGTCAATGATGCTATCATCCGGAAGATTAACTCCCAGTTGAATCAAGTGATTATTATACCCAGACATTTTGAGTATATGCTCACTGACGGAACTATTCTCCTCCATCTTGCAGCTGTAGAACTTATTGGAGACTTCATATCTCTCAATCTGAGCATTTGCTTGAAATATTAACTTCAACTCCTGGAACATCTCATATGCTCCATGACATTCAAAACGTCGTCGAAGACCCGGTTCTAAGTCGTAAAGCATGGCACACTGAACTATAGAGTAGTCATCAGCTTTGCTCTGCCAGACGTTCACAACATCTGGTGTTGATCCTGCAGCAGGCCTGGCACCCAGCGGTTCTTCCAGGACGTAATTCTTCTGTGCAGCAATGAGGATAATCCTCAAGTTACGGACCCAGTCCATGTAATTGCTACCATCATCTTTCAACTTTACTTTCTCAAGGAACGCATTAAAATTCAACGGAACAACAGCACGAGCCATCTATCTACAACAAACATAGACAAGCAAAATACTATCAGGTACTAAGTTCATGATAAATTTAAGTTCAATTAATCATATTACTTAAGAACTCCCACTTAGACAGATATCTCTCTAGTCATCTAAGTGATCACGTGATCCAAATCAACTAAACCATAACCGATCATCACGTGAGATGAAGTAGTTTTCAATGGTGAACATCACTATGTTGATCATATCTACTATATGATTCATGCTCGACCTTTCGGTCTCCGTGTTCCGAGGCCATATCTGCATATGCTAGGCTCGTCAAGTATAACCTGAATATTCTGCATGTGCAAAACTGGCTTGCACCCGTTGTAGATGGACGTAGAGCTTATCACACCCGATCATCACGTGGTGTCTGGGCACGACGAACTTTGGCAACGGTGCATATTCAGGGAGAACACATCTTGATAATTTTTAGTGAGAGATCATCTTAAAATGCTACCGTCAATCAAAGCAAAATAATATGCATAAAGGATAAACATCACATGCAATCAATATAAGTGATATGATATGGCCATCATCATCTTGTGCTTGTGATCTCCATCTCCGAAGCACCGTCGTGATCACCATCGTCACCGGCGCGACACCTTGATCTCCATCACAGCATCGTTGTCGTTTACGCCATCTATTGCTTCTACGACTATCGCTACCACTTAGTGATAAAGTAAAGCAATTACAGGGCGTTTGCATTTCATACAATAAAGCGACAACCATATGGCTCCTGCCAGTTGCTGATAACTTCGGTTACAAAACATGATCATCTCATACAATAAATATATCATCACGTCTTGACCATATCACATCACAACATGCCCTGCAAAAACAAGTTAGACGTCCTCTACTTTGTTGTTGCAAGTTTTACGTGGCTGCTACGGGCTTAAGCAAGAACCAATCTCACCTACGCATTAAAACCACAACGATAGTTTGTCAAATAGACTCCGTTTTAACCTTCGCAAGGACCGGGCATAGCCACACTCGGTTCAACTAAAGTTGGAGAAACTGACACCCGCCAGCCACCTGTATGCAAAGCACGTCGGTAGAACCAGTCTCGCGTAAGCGTACGCGTAATGTCGGTCCGGGCCGCTTCATCCAACAATACCGCCGAACCAAAGTATGACATGATGGTAAGCAGTATGACTTGTATCGCCCACAACTCACTTGTGTTCTACTCGTGCATATAACATCAACGCATAAAACCTGGCTCGGATGCCACTGTTGGGGAACGTAGTAATTTCAAAAAAATTCCTACGCACATGCAAGATCATGGTGATGGCATAGCAACGAGAGGGGAGAGTGTTGTCTACGTACCCTCGTAGACCGTTAAGCGGAAGCGTTATGACAACGCGGTTGATGTAGACGTACGTCTTCACGATCCGACCGATCCAAGCACCGAACGTACGCCACCTCCGTGTTCAGCACACGTCCAGCTCGATGACGTTCCCCGGGCTTCAATCCAGCAAAGCGTCGGGGATGAGTTCCGTCAGCATGACGGCGTGGTGACGATGATGATGTTCTACCGGCGCAGGGCTTCGCCTAAACTCCGCGACGATATGACCGAGGTGGAATATGGTGGAGGGGGGCACTGCACACGGCTAAGGAACAATCCGTAGATCAACTTGTGTGTCTTAGGGATGCCCCCCTCCCCCGTATATAAAGGGGGAGAGGAGGAGGGGGCCGGCCAAAGGGGAGAGGCGCGCCCTAGGGGGGGCAATCCTACTCCAAGTAGGTTTGCCCCCCCTTCCTATTAGGAGTAGGAGAGGGAAGGAAGAGAGGGGAGGGAAGAAGGAAAGGGGGGCCGGCCCCCCTCCCAATTCGGATTGGGCTTGGGGGGGGGGCGCCCCCTCCTTTGCTCCTTCTCCCTCCTTTCCACTAAGGCCCAATAATGGCCATATACTTATCGGGGGGTTCCGGTAACCTCCCGGAACTCCGGTATAGTCCCAATCTCATCCGAAACCTTTCCGGTGTCCAAATATATCCGTCCAATATATCAATCTTTATGTCTCGGCCATTTCGAGACTCCTCGTCATGTCCGTAATCACATCCAGGACTCCGAACAAACTTCGGTACATCAGAACTTATAAACTCATAATAAAACTGTCATCGTAACGTTAAGCGTGCGGACCCTACGGGTCGAGAACTATGTAGACATGACCTAGAACTATTCATGGTCAATAACCAATAGTGGAACCTGGATGTTCATATTGGTTCCTACATATTCTACGAAGATCTTTATCGGTCAAACCGCATAACAACATACGTTGTTCCCTTTGTCATCGGTATGTTACTTGCCCGAGATTCGATCGTCGGTATCCAATACCTAGTTCAATCTCGTTACCGACAAGTCTCTTTACTCGTTCCGTAATACATCATTTCGTAACTCATTAGTTACAATGCTTGCAAGGCTTAAGTGATGACTATTACCGAAAGGGCCCAGAGATACCTCTCCGACAATCGGAGTGACAAAACCTAATCTCGAATAATGCCAACTCAACATGTACCTTTTGAGACACCTGTAGAGCACCTTTATAGTCACCCAGTTACGTTGTGACGTTTGGTAGCACACAAAGTGTTCCTCCGGTAAACGGGAGTTGCACAATCTCATAGTTGTAGGAACTTTGTATAAGTCATGAAGAAAGCAATAGCAACATACTAAACGATCAAGTGCTAAGCTAACGGAATGGTTCAAGTCAATCACATCATTCTCCTAATGATGTGATCCCATTAATCAAATGACAACACATGCCTATGGTCAGGAAACACAACCATCTTTGATCAATGAGCTAGTCAAGTAGAGGCATACTAGTGACACTATGTTTGTCTATGTATTCACACATGTATCATGTTTTCGGTTAATACAATTCTACCATGAATAATAAACATTTATCATGATATGAGGAAATAAATAATAACTTTATTATTGCCTCTAAAGCATATTTCCTTCAGATGTCCCATAGGGCTTTGTAGCTCGATGCCATGGCAGGTGTGGTGAGCAGAGGAGATCGAGAGCGGAGGTGTGATGAGGTTGTTGCCAGGCCTAACCACATTTAAATAGCGGGCGGATGCTAGGCCAAGCAGCAGGGTGTTTAATGTCGCCTGGCAGGCAGACGGACGTGTGACGCTCGCATGCGGGCGCTGAAGTAGGTTCCTCGGCAACCGTGCTTGGTTAATGGAGGGAGGCGGATGGACGTGTGGCATTTGAATGCAGAGAGAAGGCGCATGCATCGGGATGCGGCGCGGGCGACGCTCTCGACCAGCGTGCCACTTCAGTGTCAGCTCTAGTGAGAGGTCAGGTTTGCTTTGGGCCGACATGAATGCGATGCTGACACTCTAGAGCTGCACTTACTGGCATGAATGCGTGGCAATTGCTTCGCACGAAAAAGGGCGCGAACAATGGAGAGGGTTTTCTGGTGGGACCGGGGTGTCAAACATGTGTGTGGAAATGGTCCAGATGGTCGCAAAGCCACCCAATTTGCTTCTGGTTTGCAAGAAAATAGACATCGGGACCGGTCCGCCGAAGGATGGGGTACCGCGTTGGATTGCAAAATACATATGGACCGTGTGGTCCGGACGAATGCGGGCAATTTGAAGGTTAGTGTTGGAGATGTTGTTAGGCCTGTTCATTAACGAAACTAATGGCATCTTCAACACTGACCCGTAAAACTGACATAATATTTATCAGTGGACTGGTCCAGACTCGTCCACGGACCCATATAAGGGAGTTGACCATCCAACCACATCCTTCATACATCCGCCTGGGGTTTTTTTAGTCCACAACACTAAAACTAATAGCATAAAATCTTAGAGGAGTGAAAATATTCAAATGTGACACTAGTTCAAATGTAAATATTACAATCCGACTAAATTTTGAAATAAAATAGTTTAAATTTGAGTTCAATTCGCACATGTTCTCGTTCTCCCCTTTAAGCGATCACCAATGCTCAATCACATCATGCTTAAACTACTAATGAGTTTCTCGATTTCAAATTTGTTGATGAACTAGGACAAACTCCTCAACCTTGGACGGATTATGATGTGGAATTTGGATAGGATCACCCATGTTCTCAAATTCCAGGCCTCCGACGGTATCTTCACCCTCGTCATCCACGATCATGTTCTGCATGATCATAGAACGTATCTTGACCTCCCACAAGGTCTCTAGCTCACATATTTTGGCAGGTCTCATACAATTATAAAATGGGGTTGGAGCACTCTAAATGTCCTCTCCACATCATTTCTGACTTCTTCTTGTCTTTTGGCAAAGTGAGTTCTTTTTCTAACCAACTAGGTCAGAGATAGTCTTGATAAATGTTGCCCAGGGAGTATAGATACCATCAACCAGATAATAGCCACATGTTGTAATCATGACCATTGGTGGTATAGTTGCACCAAGGAGCTTGACCTTCAATCAATCTAGTAAACAATGGAGACCGCCGCAACATGTAGATATCATTGTGAGACTTGAGCATGCCAAAGAAAATGTGCCAAACCCAAAGATCTTGTGATGCACCTGCTTTAAGAATGATGGTGAGATTCTGAACATGGCCCTAATATTGCCCTTGTAGAGCATATGGGTCGTTTTTCCATCTTCAGTGCATGCAATCAAAAAGATCCGAGCATACCTGGGCATCCTCTTGCTTCCGACGGTGTCATGAGCCTTTTAGTGTCCGCAACAGTTTGGTTCTTGCAAGTACTGAGGTCCAAACACTTCGATCACTGCAGTAGCAAATATGGCCATGGCATCTGCGCATCATCCGGAGGTACTCGTCCCATGAATTTGTGATCCCGCACTTCTGGTTACTAGAGAATCCAATTCTTTCTACGACATCCTTTGTCTAGATGAAGTAGTCATCATAGGCCCAGGCGCCATTGTATAAGCGACCGGACACATCCGCATCTAGAAGCGCTGGCGAAAATTGTCTATGAATAGGGCATCGGGGGCAAAGTAGTCGCCCATCAGCATCAAATGCCCTCGTGCACTGTTTTGATTTAGCGATCGATGACCCTTGATCACTCCCTTGAAATTGAGAGCATGCTCCGCATTTGCAAGGATCGCATGTATCATCGCCATTTCATCCACATACTCCTCCTCGTCGGATGAGTCGGCTCAGTGTAGTTCTCATACAAGTACTTCAAGTCCGAATCCATTGCCTCAAAGAAGAGAGAGAAATGTCAAAATTTTAGTACTAACATTTGGTCAAACACTTGCCGGAGGTGGTGACACCCATGGACGACATCCATAGGAGCGGATGGTACCTGCGTGGCGGATGGGCGAGAGGTGGAATGGTGAAGTAGGCAAAGCGGTGTGGTGACATGATGGAGCAACGGAGGTCCGGTAAGGCTTTGGCGGGCGTCCAGAGTGGTACGGTGACGATGACGGCCACGGAGGAAGCCAAAGCAGAACACGGGGGTGTGAATGAAGACGTGGGCTCTAGATGGGTTTTGGGTGGGCCACGGATGTTGGAGTACTACATGGCGAAGGTCTGAACGCCTGCAAAGCTCCTGCAACTTTGCGTCTAGGTTGTGGGATTTCAGACAGCCATACCTCATACGTATGCGGGACGATGTTGAATGGTGAACTGCGTTCGGACAACTCGTCTCGGATGTTCACGGACAATTTAAGGGCCGACTTTGGAGATACCCTAACATAGCATTCAGATACAGGGTTCACGAAGAGGGACCACTATGCCTTCCCCGCATAAAAAAGGAAACAGAGGGTTACCAAGTACTAACCCAGGACCCTTCCTTGTTGTATAATCTTGCTCAATACTATCAACAAAAAGCAAACATGAAGTACTCCCTCCGTTTCATAATTTTTTGGTGTGCCTTTAGTTCGAAATTATGGAACCAAGGGAGTAGGATGAAACAAAAAAGTAGGCTACATTCTAAGGGCATGGCCAACACTCCAACTTGGAGTGCGGCCCCATCCAAAAAGTTGCTGATGTGGAGGAAAGAGGGGGAAAAGGTAGTGCTTGCAGGGGCCGAACGAGCTCTTGCAGGGGAGTCGGGTGCCTCGTCCAAAAAGATGAAAGAAAGCAGCAGAGAGGAACCGGTAGTGAGAGGGATTATGCATATGTAGATGAAAAAGTAAGAGAGAACAAAAAAAAGACGAAGGTGTGGTCCGCTCAAGCTCTGGCTGCATTGGGGACAGAAAATTCATACACTTAACCTACCTGAACGATGGGGCAGCTACAAGGTGTTGCCCCATTGTACATGCCCTAATTGGGCGTGATACACTGGCACGTCATGGGGCAAATACGACGGTTCGGCCTGCGCCCGCCCCATACGCAAGCCTCGGCAAATACTCCACTCCACTTCCACTGCACTAGGCAAGCAAAGCAGAGCAGAGCAGCAACGTATTCAGGTTGGGACGGACGCTCGGGAACAGAGTGCTTGTCCGTTTCCTTCGCGCTCACTCCCCGTGCCCACAAATACCGCCACCCGCCATCCCTCTCCCACTACATGTCCTCACTTCTCTTCCCGCTCTTCTTCTCCTCCTCCCGCCGTGCCATTGCCGCCCGTGCCCTACCAATTCACCCACGCGGAAAGTTCCCTTCATCCACCGCCGCACACGCCGCGCGTCAGGCCGGCCGTCCGTGTTCCTCGGTTCCGCCCCTGCTCTCCAACGAGTCCGTGCGGATAGAGAGTCCTTTTCCGCTTTTGGAATCGGCACCAAAAGGGAAGCGGGAGATCCGGGTGCTTTTCTTGGCCGGCCGATCCTGCCTGTATATACGATCGGGTCCATTCCCCCGCGCGAGGGCGCCCGAGGGAGCGGCGATTCGAGGGGGGCGGTGGTCTGGTCCGTGGATGGTCGTCATCGTCGTCGTTTGGCCGGACCGTGTCGATGGAGTTCTGGCCCGAGTTCTTGGCGAGCAGCGGCGGGCATGAGTTCGTGGCGGGAGGCGTTGGCGGCATGGCCGGCGTGCTGGCGGGCCACCCGCTGGACACGCTCCGCATCCGCCTGCAGCAGCCGCCGCGGCCCGTGAGCCCCGGGATCACCGCCGCGCGGGTGACGCGCCCGCCCTCCGCCGTCGCGCTGCTGCGCGGCATCCTCCGCGCCGAGGGCCCCTCCGCGCTCTACCGCGGCATGGGCGCGCCCCTCGCCTCCGTCGCCTTCCAGGTGAGCCAGCCAGTTTTAGGAACGTAAAACGTTTCACGCAATTAGGCCGGCCGGCCGGCGTGTGGAGTCCATGAGATCGTGAATTCTTTGGTCACGTCTTCCTTTTTCCAAAAGTTTGCAAATATCGTTTTCGAGAAGAAAGTGTTCAAATAGATGGTACTACTACACGACGTGAACATCTATGACACGACTAAGTAAATGAGCTAGTTCTTTTTAGGATAGTAGATGAGCTAGCTATCATATAGGACGGCGTCACTTTGCGTGTACTACGAAAAGATCATTTGTTTCTCCTCTTGCTTGGCGCATTTGAAGTCTTGTAGTTTTGCATCCTCCGCCTTTGCTTCCTTTACGTGTATCGTTGCGTCGCGCTCATTCCGGTGGTTCACATGGTGTGGCGGCTTAGCGTACGACCATGCACATGTTTCATGTTTACTCGTGATTAGGCCTGTGTCGGAACGTACTATGCTGCCTAACACTGGCCATTTGGCCAACGGCATTTGTAAGTCTTCCGCAAAAAAAAAAAAACGACATTTGCAAGTCTGCACTTGAACACACCGTAAGGCTGCGCTTGGAACGTCGTTTCCCACCCGATTCCGCCTGTAAAATATGCGCATGTAAACAAAACGGGTGGATGGGTGGACCACGTGATTGGAACGTCGTTTTAGGGGTGTAATTATTACGATGGTTTCTCCAAATCCACCGGTATTAGGCTGGTATGTGATACACGCCTCAGCCCATCCGATTTGTAAATACGACTGGCGGGGGTATTCTGTTGGAGACCGGTAAATTACAGGCGTAGAGATTTGCAGGCGTAAGAAAAATCCGGCAATCCAATCGGGGCCTACAGTGCCCGTGCCTGTATTTGCAGTAGAATCATGACAGAAACTGAGCCGAAAATTTTATGTCGCAGAATGCAATGGTCTTCCAAGTGTACGCAATCCTCTCGCGGTCGCTGGATCGACGGATGTCCACCTCCGAGCCTCCCTCCTACACAAGCGTGGCACTCGCCGGCGTGGGCACCGGGGCACTGCAGACGCTGATCCTGTCCCCCGTGGAGCTCGTCAAGATCAGGCTGCAGCTGGAGGCGGCGGGGCGGAAGCGCCAGGGGCCGGTGGACATGGCCCGGGACATCATGCGGAGGGAGGGCCTGCGCGGCATATACCGCGGGCTCACGGTCACCGCGCTCCGGGACGCGCCGTCGCACGGCGTCTACTTCTGGACGTACGAGTACGCGCGGGAGCGGCTGCACCCGGGCTGCCGCCGCACAGGGCAAGAGAGCCTCGCCACGATGCTCGTGTCCGGTGGCCTCGCGGGGGTCGCCAGCTGGGTCTGCTGCTACCCGCTGGACGTGGTGAAGTCGCGGCTGCAGGCGCAGACGCAGACGCACCCGCCGTCGCCGAGGTACCGCGGCGTCGTCGACTGCTTCCGGAAGAGCGTGAGGGAGGAGGGGCTCCCGGTGCTGTGGCGCGGCCTCGGCACGGCCGTGGCGCGGGCGTTCGTCGTCAACGGCGCCATCTTCTCGGCCTACGAGCTGGCCCTGCGCTTCTTGGTGCGCAACAACGGCCGCCAGACGCTGGTAATGGAGGAGATGAAGTGCCATGATCACTGATGCGAGTGCGAATCCATCCGTTTGCAGCAATGGAGTTGCCCGCAGCGGCATGCGCACGTCCGCGGGGCTGTACATAGGCTAGTAATCCATGGGACTGGGAATCGGTCGTGGAGATCATACCATTTACAACAAGGTGTGGTTTTCAGAGCTTAGTAAAGTTATTAGTAGCTTCAGAATTCACAGAAATTGGCGCTATAGGTGTGCTTGTTGACGACGACGATCAATTCTCCAATGTCTGGGGAGATGTTATTACATGTATATATAGTACAGGAAAATCAATGAAGACCATCAGTCAATGACCAGGTGTGGGACCAGTGAACTGCGATCGCAATTCTTGTCTGACGGGAGATAATGTTCTGATACCAGCGTACCTGTTCTACTTGCTCAGCTAAGGGAATCCCATGTATGCTTTGCTCACGTTGCGTGGATGGCTCCAGACTCATGAATTCCGTCGTAAACACGAGCGCGACAGTGCAAGTGATGAATGGAAATGCAGATTTTTCCTGGTAGCTCTCAGTGGCAAGTTTTCACAGGAAGAGGGCAAAAACGGATTAGCTTTCTATACGGAGCACTTGTGGACGATACAGAATTGCCATTTCTGTGGAATCCTGCGCCACTACTTGCGGTAGATTCCGTGCGTTTACCAGAGCCAAACAGGTGTAGATTCCGATTCCAGATGGGATCACGCTGATTTGAGGTCCCGGTCTCCCTGGTCCCTGGGAGAGGAGAACCCCAGGTATAGAACGACGCAGTTAAGTAAAACACTCGAAAGTTGTGCGGAGAGGAAGGAGACAGGGAACAGAGAAGGAGAAAGGGGAATTCAGACTTCAGTATTTCGTTTTTTTTTGTTTTTTTTGCGGGTAGACTTCAGTATTTCGTTCACTGTTGAAACACCCGACACCACTGGGTCATACGGCGAGTGTGTGGCTGAGAAATGCATGGATGAACCCGGGTAGACTTCATATGAACCCACTTTGGAAAACACATTTTTAAATGTTAAAAAATCTAAAAAACAATTATGCGGTTACGTCTTCATGTTCTATGTGCGTGCATAAAGTTTCACGGAAAAATAACTTTTTTATGGCCCGTGCAAAAAAGACAAAAATTTATGTCATGGAACACTATTTAGAAGCACTAAAAATTGTCTTTTTTGCGGAGAAAGAATGAAAAGACACTTTTCACACAACTTTCTGCCGTGTACGCCCATTTGCTAACATGTATGCGTGATACTTTCTTTTGAACTTTTTGAAATTTAAAACGTGCTTAAAATGCATTTTTTGAAAAGTGGGTGCATATGCCCATGGGTTCAGGGGGTGCCCTCTCGTGTGTGCCTCCTCCTGCTAGCGGTGCATGCGGTAGTTAGGGCATCAGCAACGGTGACCCACAAATTTGCTCCGCATATGTCCGCGGACAGGGGACCAGTCCGCGGACACTGATGACAGAGGCTATCATCCAACGTTGCCCACATACGTTTCAAACACTCTTTTAACAAACCGGATGAAATTCATTCAAACACAACGAATTTCATACAAACTAACAAAAATGTTTATATTTTAGACATATTTTTAACTAAAAACGAAGATAAAACTAGTCTATGGTCGGCGCCCGCGGATATCCATTCCGACGACACGGATATGCTTGACTAGTGTACGGCCGGCCGCAGCGGATCTCCATTGTCGTCCCCATGTCCGGCAGCCGTGAGCCCCAGAGGTATATGCTTCAGCGCAAAGGGCGGCTCGCTTCCCCACCGCTCATCAGAGTGAAATCGTCGGCTGATGCTTCAGCCGGACGGGAAGGGTGCCCTACGCTGCACGGATCAGAGTTGGTTTTTGGGTAGGGGCGACGGTGGCCTGCTGGAGGGAAAGACACCGGATGTGTACGTCGGCGTCACCTCGGTGGTGGCTTCATGGGACCCAAGCAGCGGCGGCCTCCCATGTTCTACTTCTCCTCGATGAAGGCAACGAGCGTGGACATGGTGGCCGCTGCCTCGTCTATGTCTGCGTGGATAACATCTTTCTCTGCCAGCAAGGCGCGGTTACGCATGCGTTGATGTCGACTGGCGCGGTACAACACGACATCATCGACGGCAGCCACAAAGCCTGTCCCTTTCCCCCTCGTGCCAGCGTGGAGCAACTTGTCACTCCTCGGCGAGCTAAACCACACACCAGCTTGGAGCTTCAGCCTCCGCGCGGGCTCGACGGGCCACCCAACCAGCTTTTATGTTGGAAAAATCTTCTTCTTGCTCGCCGGATGCCATGGAGGAAATTGTTCAAGCAGGAAATGGGGAGCGAAGGTGTGGTGTGGTTCTTGCCTGGCCTCTGGCGTCATTTAAATAGTGGGTGGACATGAGGAGCCAACCGGCATTGTGTTTAATGTCGAGCAGCTCGTGAATGGACATGTGATCGGAGTAGGTATCTCGGCACACACACAAGTTTAATGGAGGAAGGCGGGTGGGCGGTCTGCAGCCGTTTGAATCGAGGAAGCAGGCGTACTCAGCCGGTGGTGCCCTCGGCCGACGTGCCGCTTCAATGGCGGAGAGCGAGAGGTCATGTCCGCTCTGGGCCGGCTACAATGTGGAGCGGCCTCTCTATAGCGGCATGAATGCGGGCAGCTGGTGCCGGGCGGGAACACATGCGGGAGACGTAGGAGGGGGTTTGGGTGGGCTAGGGTGGTCAGAAGCTCTTGTGGATGTTGTCCGGACGACCGCAAAGCCCCTGCGCCCCATGTTTGTCGCTGGTTTGCGAGAGAAAGTATGTCCGGACCGCCCTACGGTTTGGTACAGGCCCGCGTTGGATGGCACTGTTGGAAATATGCCCTAGAGGCAATAATAAAGTTGTTATTATCATATTTCCTTATCCTTGATAAGTGTTTATTGTCCGTGTTCTAATTGTATTGACCGGAAACTTAAATACATGTGTGGATACATAAACAAACACCGTGTCCCTAGTGAGCCTCTACTAGACTAGCTCGTTGATTAAAGATAGTTAAGGTTTCCTAACCATATACATGAGTTGTCATTTAATAATGGGATCACATCATTAGAAGAATGATGTGATGAACAGACCCAATCATAAGCTTAGCATCTGATCGTTTCACCTAGTTTAATTGCTACAACTTTCATAATGTCAAGTATCTGTTCCTTGGACCATGAGGTCGTGCCACTCCTAATACCGTAAGAATGCTTTGTAGGTCTCAAATACCATTTCTTAACTGAGTGATCATAAAGGTGCTCTTCAGGTATCTTGGAAAGTATTTGTTGGGTTGCATGGATCGAGACTGGGATTTGTCACTCTGTGTGATGGAGAGATATCTCTAGGCCCTCTCGGTAATACGACATCCTAAGTAGCTTGCAAGCATGTGAATAATGTGTTTAGTCACAGAGATGTTGTATTATGAAATGAGTAAAGAGACTTTCCTATAATGAGATTGAACTAGGTATGGCGATACTGACGATCAAATCTCGGGCAAGTAAAATATTGTGAGACAAAGGGAATTGTATATGGGATTGTCTGAATCCTTGACATCGTGGTTCAAACCAATAAATATCTTCTTTGAATATGTAGGAGTTAGTATGGGCATCCAGGTCCCTCTATTAATTATTGATCGGAGAGGTGTCTCGGTCATGTCTAACATGTTCTCGAACCCGTATGGTCACACAGTTAACGTTCGTAATGCTAGGGTAGTATTGCGATATACATAATGGTGAGTCCAAAGGTAGTTCAGAATCCCGGGTCCACGAGGAGCTTCGGAATGTGATAACCCACAAGTATAGGGGACCACAACAGTTTTCCGGGGTAGAGTATTCAACCCAAATTTATAGATTTGACACAAGGGAAGCCAAAGAATATTTATAAGTATTAGCAGCTGAGCTGTCAATTCAACCACACCTGGAGATTAATTATATGCAGCAAAGTGATCAGTAGCAAAGTAGTATGATAGTTTTGCTAGTAGTAGCAACAGCAATATAATGGTAACGGTGATAACAATGATTTTGTAGCAAGTGTAACAGTAACAATAGCAGTAGTAACTTAGCAAGAACAATATGAGAGAAATTCGTAGGCATTAGATCGGTGAATTCGTTGGATGATATTCATCATATAACAGTCATAACCTAGGGCGATATGACACCAGCTCTAGTTCATAAATATAATGTAGGCATGTATTCCGTAAATAGTCATACATGCTTATGGAAATAACTCGCATGACATCTTTTGTCCTACCCTCCCGTGGCAGTGGGGTCCTATTGGAAACTAAGGGATATTAAGGCGTCTTTTTAATAGAGAACCGGAACAAAGCATTAGCACATCGTGAATACATGAATTCCTCAAACTACGGTCATCACCGGGAAGTGTCCCGACTATTGTCACTCTGGGGTTGCCGGATCATAACACGTAGTAGGTGACTATAACTTGCAAGATCGGATCTAAAACATAGATATAATGGGGATAACATAAACGTTCAGATTTGAAATCATGGCACCCAGGCCCAAAGTGACAAGTATTAAGCATGGCAAAGTCATAGCAACATCAATCTCAGAACATAATGGATACTAGGGATCAAGCCCTAACAAAACTAGATTACATGATCAATCTCATCCAACTCCTCACCGACCAGCGAGCCTACGAAGGAATTACTCACTCCCGATGGGGAGCATCATGGAATTGGCAATGGAGAAGGGTTGGTGATGACGAAGATTGAAGATCCCCCTCTCCGGAGCTCCAAACGGACTCCAGATCTGGCCTCCCGATGAAGTATAGGAGGTGGCAGCAGCTCCGTCTCATAAAACACGATAATTCTTCCTCCTTGATTTTTTTCTGGAAAAATGTGATTTTATAGCGCCGGTTTCGGGGTCTGCGGGGCCACCAGGTGAGGACAACCCACCTGGGCGCGCCCGAAGGAGGGGCACCCTGGTGGGTTGTGCCCACCCAGGTGCCCCCTCCGGTGGTTCTTGGCTCTAAAAATTATCTTTATTTGTATGAAAATTCCTCGCAAAGTTTCGTTCCAATCCGAGAACTTTTATTTCTGCACAAAAAAGAACACCATGGTAGTTTTGCTGAAAACAACGTTAGTCCGGGTTAGTTTCATTCAAATCATGCAAATTAGAGTCCAAAACAAGAGGAAAAGCGTTTGGTACGATGGAGACGTATCAACTCCCCCAAGCTTAAACCTTTGCTTGTCCTCAAGCAATTCAGTTGATAAACTAAAAGTGAAAAAGAAAAACTTTTACGAACTCTTTTGGTCTTGTTTTCATAAATAAGCTTAAATAGCACCCAGGTTTTCAGTCAAGATTATAACTAACCATGTCAACAATAACTCTTAAAAATTATATTAACTCATATCAATGACATGATCAGCTAGCGAGCAATAATAACATATCTCAAACAACAACACATTGTCAAAAAATCCATGATATAACATGACAATACTGGTATCTCGCTAGCCCTTTCTGAGACCGCAAAACATAAATGCAGAGCACCTCCAAAGTTCAAGTAGCGACTAAACATTGTAATTCATGGTAGAAAAGATCCAGTCATGATGCACCCAACATTAGAAACACACAATGCATGAGCATGACAATGGTGCTCTCAGGTTCTGGCGCTTATTTTAGAAGGTGATGACACAACATAAAAGTAAATAGATAGTCCCTTTGCAGAGAGAAGCAGTGATTTGCAGCGGTGCCAGAGCTCAAGTTTTTAAAACAGAGGTAAATGAAATTTTGAGAAATGCACCCTTATTGTTTACTTCGCGACCATTAGTTATCGGTATCTTCCATGCTAAACACATTAGCGGCGGTTCCCAAGTGATAAAAGTAAAAGTTTACTCCCCCTCCACCAACAATCACACTCCACGGCTTGTCCAAAACAATGGGTGTCGTCCATACCAACAAAAATCCCGGGGGAGTTTTGTTTAACTATTTGCAATTTGAGTTCGGGACTTGGAATCCCTATTACCGCCCCTCTCGTGCAAGGACGAGTGAATAAACACTCATCACGAGAATAACCCGCTTAGCATGGAAGATACTGACTACCTCCTATCGCTCTATGAACAATCCATGCACACAAAAAGGATATTTACACTACAAAACAAATACACTTCCGTGATGATACGTGTTTGTCATAGTAGGTTGCGTTTTTTGTCATGCATGTATATCCATGTCAAATTTATGACAGAATCAAGATAGTCATACCTGTGCTGTTGTAGAAGTGTTCCATGACATTACCAAAATTATCATCACGGAAGTGTCCACTTCCATGACGATAAATCGCGCGTCACAGAACTGCTTTCATCAAGGGTGACCGACACGTGGCATCCACCATAACGGAACGCCGTTAAGCTATCGGGTCAGGTTTTGGATCCGATAACCCGTTAACAGCCCCGACCAATGGGGATTTTCCACGTGTAAAATCATCATTGGCTGGAGGAAACACATGTCGGCCACCGTTGGGACAGATGTCATCCGCTCATTGGACCGAAGGTGCCTATGATACGGCGACATGTGGCATGGCCCAACAGAGGCCCATTCCTATGAAAAGGCCGGCCCATTTGGCTTGGTCAAAAGGTGGCGGGCCGGCCCATGGAAAGCCTGTTAACGGCCTGTTCGCATATAGCCCATTTACAACCCGCTAACCCAGGGCCTGTTACGCCGTATCCGAATTAGGCCCAGTAGCATCATCTGGGCCGTCCAATATGATTCAGCCCATTTTAACTTCCGGCCCATGTGTGGCCCATGACTTCTTTCGGCCCATATGAGGACCTTTGTAACTCTTGGCCCATTAACAGCCCGTGGTGAAACTGGCCCGTAATGAACAGTGTATCACTTTATACCCATTAACAACCCGTTATTCCATTGGGCCATTTCCAGCCCAAGTTATCTTTCGGCCTTCTCAGGGCCCATTGATTATTGGGCTCATTTGCAACATTCGGTTACATACGGCCTGTTACTGTCATTTTCTTCTTGTGGGCCAAATTCAGCCCGTCGTTATAGTCGGCCCGTTTGCGGACCCTTAATACGTTGGGCCATTTTCATGTAAAAAAACCCGTTTGGGTTGTTTTCATAGAGTTATCAAATACGGCCTATTAACGGCCTGTTATGGTCCATGAATAGTACGACCCATGATTGGCGAAATGATGATACGCCCCGTAGAAGGCCCATGGATCCTACGGCCCGTATGAGTGAAGGAAATATGCCCTAGAGGCAATAATAAAGTTATTATTTATTTCCTTATAATCATGATAAATGTTTATTATTCATGCTAGAATTGTATTTTCCGGAAACATAATACATGTGTGAATACATAGACAAACAGAGTGTCACTAGTATGCCTCTACTTGACTAGCTCGTTAATCAAAGATGGTTATGTTTCCTAACCATGAACAATGAGTTGTTATTTGATTAACGAGGTCACATCATTAGTAGAATGATCTGATTGACATGACCCATTCCATTAGCTTAGCACCTGATCGTTTAGTATGTTGCTATTGCTTTCTTCATGACTTATACATGTTCCTACGACTATGAGATTATGCAACTCCCGTTTACCGGAGGAACACTTTGGGTACTACCAAACGTCACAAAGTAAATGGGTGATTATAAAGGAGTACTACAGGTGTCTCCAATGGTCGATGTTGGGTTGGCGTATTTCGAGATTAGGATTTGTCACTCCGATTGTCGGAGAGGTATCTCTGGGCCCTCTCGGTAATACACATCACATAAGCCTTGCAAGCATTACAACTAATATGTTAGTTGTGAGATGATGTATTATGGAACGAGTAAAGAGACTTGCCGTTAACGAGATTGAACTAGGTATTGGATACCGACGATCGAATCTCGGGCAAGTAACATACCGATGACAAAGGGAACAACGTATGTTGTTATGCGGTCTGACCGATAAAGATCTTCGTAGAATATGTAGGAGCCAATATGGGCATCCAGGTCCCGCTATTGTTTATTGACCAGAGACATGTCTCGGTCATGTCTACATTGTTCTCGAACCCGTAGGGTCCGCACGCTTAAGGTTACGATGACAGTTATATTATGAGTTTATGCATTTTGATGTACCGAAGGTTGTTCGGAGTCCCGGATGTGATCACGGACATGACGAGGAGTCTCGAAATGGTCGAGACGTAAAGATTGATATATTGGAAGCCTATGTTTGGACATCGGAAGTGTTCCGGGTGAAATCGGGATTTTACCGGGTTACCGGGAGGTTACCGGAACCCCCCGGGAGCCATATGGGCCATCATGGGCCTTAGTGGAAAGGAGGAAGGGGCAGCCCAAGGTGGCTGCGCCTCTTTCCCCTCCCCTAGTCCTATTAGGACTAGGAGAAGGTGGCCGGCCCCCCTCTCTCCCTTCCCCTCCGAGGAATCCTAGTTGGACTAGGATTGGGGGGAGGAATCCTACTCCCAGAGGGAGTAGGACTCTCCTGCGCCTCCCTCTTTGGCCGGCCAGCCTCCCCTCCTCTCCTCCTTTATATACGGAGGCAGGGGCACCTCTAAACACACAAGTTGACACAAGTTGATCCACGTGATCGATTCCTTAGCCGTGTGCGGTGCCCCCTGCCACCATATTCCTCGCTAATACTGTAGCGGAGTTTAGGCGAAGCCCTGCTGCTGTAGTTCATCAAGATCGTCACCACGCCGTCGTGCTGACGAAACTCTTCCCCGACACTTTGCTGGATCGGAGTCCGGGGATCGTCATCGAGCTGAACGTGTGCTCGAACTCGGAGGTGCCGTAGTTTCGGTGCTTGATCGGTTGGATCGTGAAGACGTACGACTACTTCCTCTACGTCGTGTCATTGCTTCCGCAGTCGGTCTGCGTTGGGTACGTAGACAACACTCTCCTCTCGTTGCTATGCATCACATGATCCTGTGTGCGCGTAGGAAATTTTTTGAAATTACTACGAAACCCAACAGTGGCATCCGAGCCTAGGTTAATGATGTTGATGTTATATGCACGAGTAGAACACAAGTGAGTTGTGGACGATACAAGTCATACTGCCTACCAGCATGTCATATTTTGGTTCAGCGGTATTGTTGGATGAGACGACCCGGACCAACCTTACGCGTACGCTTACGCGAGACCGGTTCCCTCGACGTGCTTTGCACAGAGATGGCTTGCGGGCGACTGCCTCTCCAACTTTAGTTGAACCAAGTATGGCTACGCCCGGTCCTTGCGAAGGTTAAAACGGAGTCTATTTGACAAACTATCGTTGTGGTTTTGATGCGTAGGTGAGATTGGTTCTTACTTAAGCCCGTAGCAGCCACGTAAAACATGCAACAACAAAGTAGAGGACGTCTAACTTGTTTTTGCAGGGCATGTTGTGATGTGATATGGTCAAGGCATGATGCTGAATTTTATTGTATGAGATGATCATGTTTTGTAACCAAGTTATCGGCAACTGGCAGGAGCCATATGGTTGTCGCTTTATTGTATGCAATGCAATCGCGATGTAATGCTTTACTTTATTACTAAACGGTAGTGATAGTCGTGGAAGCATAAGATTGGCGAGACGACAACGATGCTACGATGGAGATCAAGGTGTCGCGCCGGTGACGATGGTGATCATGACGGTGCTTCGGAGATGGAGATCACAAGCACAAGATAATGATAGCCATATCATATCACTTATATTGATTGCATGTGATGTTTATCTTTTTATGCATCTTATCTTGCTTTGATTGACGGTAGCATTATAAGATGATCTCTCACTAAATTATCAAGAAGTGTTCTCCCTGAGTATGCACCGTTGCAAAAGTTCTTCGTGCTGAGACACCACGTGATGATCGGGTGTGATAGGCTCTACGTTCAAATACAACGGGTGCGAAACAGTTGCGCACGC
The DNA here is from genome assembly GCF_002162155.2 of Triticum dicoccoides. Classification (NCBI taxonomy): domain Eukaryota; kingdom Viridiplantae; phylum Streptophyta; class Magnoliopsida; order Poales; family Poaceae; genus Triticum; species Triticum dicoccoides. The sequence goes on along the minus strand of NC_041385.1, from coordinate 195,423,265 downwards.
AGAATACTCAGGTTAAACTTGACGAGCCTAGCATATGCAGATATGGCCTCGGAACACGGAGACCGAAAGGTCGAGCGTGAATCATATAGTAGATATGATCAACATAATGATGTTCACCGATGAAACTACTCCATCTCACGTGATGATCGGACATGGTTTAGTTGATTTGGATCACGTGATCACTTAGAGGATTAGAGGGATGTCTATCTAAGTGGGAGTTCTTTAATAATATGATTAATTGAACTTAAAATTTATCATGAACTTAGTCCCTGATAGTATCTTGCTTGTTTATGTTGATTGTAGATAGATGGCTCGTGCTGTTGTTCCGTTAAATTTTAATGCGTTCCTTGAGAAAGCAAAGTTGAAAGATGATGGTAGCAATTACACGGACTGGGTCCGTAACTTGAGGATTATCCTCATTGCTGCACAGAAGAATTACGTCCTGGAAGCACCGCTAGGTGCCAGGCCTGCTGCTGGAGCAACGCCAGATGTTATGAACGTCTGGCAGAGCAAAGCTGATGACTACTCGATAGTTCAGTGTGCCATGCTTTACGGCTTAGAATTGGGACTTCAACGACGTTTTGAACGTCATGGAGCATATGAGATGTTCCAGGAGTTGAAGTTAATATTTCAAGCAAATGCCCGGATTGAGAGATATGAAGTCTCCAATAAGTTCTATAGCTGCAAGATGGAAGAGAACAGTTCTGTCAGTGAGCATATACTCAAAATGTCTGGGTATAATAATCACTTGATTCAATTGGGAGTTAATCTTCCAGATGATTGCGTCATTGACAGAATTCTCCAATCACTGCCACCAAGCTACAAGAGCTTCGTGATGAACTATAATATGCAAGGGATGAACAAGACTATTCCCGAGCTCTTCGCAATGCTAAAAGCTGCGGAGGTAGAAATCAAGAAGGAGCATCAAGTGTTGATGGTTAACAAGACCACTAGTTTCAAGAAAAAGGGCAAAGGGAAGAAAAAGGGGAACTTCAAAAAGAACGGCAAGCAAGTTGCTGCTCAAGAGAAGAAACCCAAGTCTAGACCTAAGCCTGAAACTGAGTGCTTCTACTGCAAGCAGACTGGTCACTGGAAGCGGAATTGCCCCAAGTATTTGGCGGATAAGAAGGATGGCAAGGTGAACAAAGGTATATGTGATATACATGTTATTGATGTGTACCTTACCAATGCTCGCAGTAGCACCTGGGTATTTGATACTGGTTCTGTTGCTAATATTTGCAACTCGAAACAGGGACTACAGAATAAGCGGGCACTGGCAAAGGACGAGGTGACGATGCGCGTGGGAAACGGTTCCAAAGTCGATGTGATCGCGGTCGGCACGCTACCTCTACATCTACCTTCGGGATTAATATTAGACCTAAATAATTGTTATTTGGTGCCAGCGTTGAGCATGAACATTATATCTGGATCTTGTTTAATGCGAGACGGTTATTCATTTAAATCAGAGAATAATGGTTGTTCTATTTATATGAGTAATATCTTTTATGGTCATGCACCCTTGAAGAGTGGTCTATTCTTACTAAATCTCGATAGTAGTAATACACATATTCATAATGTTGAAATCAAAAGATACAGAGTTGATAATGAAAGTGCAACTTATTTGTGGCACTGTCGTTTAGGTCATATCGGTGTAAAACGCATGAAGAAACTCCATACTAATGGACTTTTGGAACCACTTGATTATGAATCACTTGGTACTTGCGAACCGTGCCTCATGGGCAAGATGACTAAAACACCGTTCTCCGGTACTATGGAGAGAGCAACAGATTTGTTGGAAATCATACATACCGATGTATGTGGTCCGATGAATATTGAGGCTCGTGGCGGATATCGTTATTTTCTCACCTTCACAGATGATTTGAGCAGATATGGATATATCTACTTAATGAAGCATAAGTCTGAAACATTTGAAAAGTTCAAAGAATTTCAGAGTGAAGTTGAAAATCATCGTAACAAGAAAATAAAGTTTCTACGATCTAATCGTGGAGGAGAATATTTGAGTTACGAGTTTGGTGTACATTTGAAAAACTGTGGAATAGTTTCGCAACTCACGCCCCCCGGAACACCACAGCGTAATGGTGTGTCCGAACGTCGTAATCGTACTTTACTAGATATGGTGCGATCTATGATGTCTCTTACAGATTTACCGCTATCATTTTGGGGATATGCTTTAGAGACGGCCGCATTCACGTTAAATAGGGCACCATCAAAATCCGTTGAGACGACGCCTTATGAACTATGGTTTGGCAAGAAACTAAAGTTGTCGTTTCTTAAAGTTTGGGGCTGCGATGCTTATGTGAAAAAGCTTCAACCTGATAAGCTCGAACCCAAATCGGAGAAATGTGTATTCATAGGATACCCAAAGGAAACTGTTGGGTACACCTTCTATCACAGATCCGAAGGCAAAACATTTGTTGCTAAGAATGGATCATTTCTAGAGAAGGAGTTTCTCTCGAAAGAAGTGAGTGGGAGGTAAGTAGAACTTGACGAGGTAACTGTACCTGCTCCCTTACTGGAAAGTAGTTCATCACAGAAAACTGTTTCAGTGACACCTACACCAGTTAGTGAGGAAGCCAATGATAATGATCATGAAACTTCAGATCAAGATACTACTGAACTTCGTAGATCAACCAGAGTAAGATCCGCACCAGAGTGGTACGGTAATCCTGTTCTGGAGGTCATGCTACTAGATCATGATGAACCTACGAACTATGAAGAAGCGATGGTGAGCCCAGATTCCGCAAAGTGGCTAGAAGCCATGAAATCTGAGATGGGATCCATGTATGAGAACAAAGTATGGACTTTGGTTGACTTGCCCGATGATCGGCAAGCGATTGAGAATAAATGGATCTTTAAGAAGAAGACTGACGCTGATGGTAATGTTACTGTCTACAAAGCTCGACTTGTCGCAAAAGGTTTTCGGCAAGTTCAAGGAATTGACTACGATGAGACCTTCTCACCCGTAGCGATGCTTAAGTCCGTCCGAATCATGTTAGCAATTGCCGCATTTTATGATTATGTAATTTGGCAAATGGATGTCAAAACTGCATTCCTGAATGGATTCCTGGAAGAAGAGTTGTATATGATGCAACCAGAAGGTTTTGTCGATCCAAAGGGAGCTAACAAAGTGTGCAAGCTCCAGCGATCCATTTATGGACTGGTGCAAGCCTCTCGGAGTTGGAATAAACGTTTTGATAGTGTGATCAAAGCATTTGGTTTTATACAGACTTTTGGAGAAGCCTGTATTTACAAGAAAGTGAGTGGGAGCTCTGTAGCATTTCTGATATTATATGTGGATGACATATTACTGATTGGAAATGATATAGAATTTCTGGATAGCATAAAGGGATACTTGAATAAAAGTTTTTCAATGAAAGACCTCGGTGAAGCTGCTTACATATTAGGCATTAAGATCTATAGAGACAGATCAAGACGCTTAATTGGATTTTCACAAAGCACATACCTTGACAAAATTTTGAAGAAATTCAAAATGGATCAAGCAAAGAAAGGGTTCTTGCCTGTGTTACAAGGTGTGAAATTGAGTAAGACTCAATGCCCGACCACTGCAGAAGATAGAGAGAATATGAAAGATGTTCCCTATGCATCATCCATAGGCTCTATCATGTATGCAATGCTGTGTACCAGACCTGATGTGTGCCTTGCTATAAGTTTAGCAGGGAGGTACCAAAGTAATCCAGGAATGGATCACTGGACAGCGGTCAAGAACATCCTGAAATACCTGAAAAGGACTAAGGATATGTTTCTCGTATATGGAAGTGACAAAGAGCTCATCGTAAAAGGTTACGTTGATGCAAGCTTTGACACTGATCCGGACAATTCTAAATCGCAAACCGGATATGTGTTTACATTAAACGGTGGAGCTGTCAGTTGGTGCAGTTCTAAACAAAGCGTCGTAGCGGGATCTACATGTGAAGCGGAATACATAGCTGCTTCGGAAGCAGCAAATGAAGGAGTCTGGATGAAGGAGTTCATATCCGATCTAGGTGTCATACCTAGTGCATCGGGTCCAATGAAAATCTTTTGTGACAATACTGGTGCAATTGCCTTGGCAAAGGAATCCAGATTTCACAAAAGGACCAAACACATCAAGAGACGCTTCAACTCCATCCGGGATCTAGTCCAGGTGGGAGACATAGAGATTTGCAAGATACATACGGATCTGAATATTGCAGACCCGTTGACTAAGCCTCTTCCACGAGCAAAACATGATCAGCACCAAAGTTCCATGGGTGTTAGATTCATTACAGTGTAATCTAGATTATTGACTCTAGTGCAAGTGGGAGACTGAAGGAAATATGCCCTAGAGGCAATAATAAAGTTATTATTTATTTCCTTATAATCATGATAAATGTTTATTATTCATGCTAGAATTGTATTTTCCGGAAACATAATACATGTGTGAATACATAGACAAACAGAGTGTCACTAGTATGCCTCTACTTGACTAGCTCGTTAATCAAAGATGGTTATGTTTCCTAACCATGAACAATGAGTTGTTATTTGATTAACGAGGTCACATCATTAGTAGAATGATCTGATTGACATGACCCATTCCATTAGCTTAGCACCTGATCGTTTAGTATGTTGCTATTGCTTTCTTCATGACTTATACATGTTCCTACGACTATGAGATTATGCAACTCCCGTTTACCGGAGGAACACTTTGGGTACTACCAAACGTCACAACGTAAATGGGTGATTATAAAGGAGTACTACAGGTGTCTCCAATGGTCGATGTTGGGTTGGCGTATTTCGAGATTAGGATTTGTCACTCCGATTGTCGGAGAGGTATCTCTGGGCCCTCTTCGGTAATACACATCACATAAGCCTTGCAAGCATTACAACTAATATGTTAGTTGTGAGATGATGTATTACGGAACGAGTAAAGAGACTTGCCGTTAACGAGATTGAACTAGGTATTGGATACCGACGATCGAATCTCGGGCAAGTAACATACCGATGACAAAGGGAACAACGTATGTTGTTATGCGGTCTGACCGATAAAGATCTTCGTAGAATATGTAGGAGCCAATATGGGCATCCAGGTCCCGCTATTGGTTATTGACCAGAGACATGTCTCGGTCATGTCTACATTGTTCTCGAACCCGTAGGGTCCGCACGCTTAAGGTTACGATGACAGTTATATTATGAGTTTATGCATTTTGATGTACCGAAGGTTGTTCGGAGTCCCGGATGTGATCACGGACATGACGAGGAGTCTCGAAATGGTCGAGACGTAAAGATTGATATATTGGAAGCCTATGTTTGGACACCGGAAGTGTTCCGGGTGAAATCGGGATTTTACCGGGTTACCGGGAGGTTACCGGAACCCCCCGGGAGCCATATGGGCCATCATGGGCCTTAGTGGAAAGGAGAAAGGGGCAGCCCAAGGTGGCTGCGCCTCTTTCCCCTCCCCTAGTCCTATTAGGACTAGGAGAAGGTGGCCGGCCCCCCTCTCTCCCTTCCCCTCCGAGGAATCCTAGTTGGACTAGGATTGGGGGGAGGAATCCTACTCCCAGAGGGAGTAGGACTCTCCTGCGCCTCCCTCTTTGGCCGGCCAGCCTCCCCTCCTCTCCTCCTTTATATACGGAGGCAGGGGCACCTCTAAACACACAAGTTGACACAAGTTGATCCACGTGATCGATTCCTTAGCCGTGTGCGGTGCCCCCTGCCACCATATTCCTCGATAATACTGTAGCAGAGTTTAGGCGAAGCCCTGCTGCTGTAGTTCATCAAGATCGTTACCACGCCGTCGTGCTGACGAAACTCTTCCCCGACACTTTGCTGGATCGGAGTCCGGGGATCGTCATCGAGCTGAACGTGTGCTCGAACTCGGAGGTGCCGTAGTTTCGGTGCTTGATCGGTTGGATCGTGAAGACGTACGACTACTTCTTCTACGTCGTGTCATTGCTTCCGCAGTCGGTCTGCGTTGGGTACGTAGACAACACTCTCCTCTCGTTGCTATGCATCACATGATCCTGTGTGCGCGTAGGAAAATTTTTGAAATTACTACGAAACCCAACAATGAGGCCCATGGATAGTATGGCCGTAGAAGGCCCATGGACCCTACGGCCCGTAGAAGGCCCATTGATCCCTAAGGCTCATATAGAAGGCCGATGGATCCTACGGCCCGTATAGAAGGCCAATGATCCTACGGCCGAACGAAGGCCCATGGATCATACGGCCTGTAGGAGGCCCATGGTTACAACAGTCCGTGTGTTGCCATGATTATTTTGGCCTAGTTACCAAAAATAGGCTATTGTGGCCACTAGAAAAACACATAAAAAGAACTGTAGTGACTACAAGCAAAAAAACTAAACAAGACAATAAGGAAATAAATAAGCAAGCAATTAAGGCTAGCCTATTACCGCTATTACACATATTACATCCACTGGGCATCAAAGTTCGCCACCAGTGCAAATATAGGGAACAAAGCAGCATATTACATACACTTGGGCGTCAAAATTGGCCACCAGTGCAAATAAACGCGGCAGCAAAACAAGAGCATAACTGCAACAACTTCAGAAGAGCTCAAAAAACGTTATCCTAGGTATCCACCATGCTGGCAATAAGCTTAGCAAGCTGATTAAATTTGTCTTGTTTGGCGCTAAAATCCTCCAACGCTTGATGTTGCACCAGAAAGTATGCATGTGAATGCTCCAGGGACTTCCGCAGTCCTTCCGCTTCTTGTCGCATCACAACTGATCGATGTCTTTCAGCTTGTAGTTGAGACTCAAGAAACCGAACTGATTCAGACAGTGAGTTCGAATAGCTTGTGCATGCGGTAGTGGCCAGTAACTCGAACACTAAACCAAGACATGACTTTGGGGTTGTCTCGCTGTCTTCAAGATAGTCTTCCTTAGCTGTTTTATCAGCTTTGTTGGAGACCAACAAGGATGTGTCACTATCCTGAACCTTATCTGCATTACTTGCTTTACCATTTCTTAATAAGGCACTCTTCCCCAATATTCTGTCAGCATTCTAAAAGAAGAAACAAGCAGACACATAACAAGTTTAGCATGTACTAGTATATGAAACTCATTTCGGTGAACCAGTTCATTAGTAAGGTGGACAGGATTAAACTACCAAGTCTTCTATTGCCAAGTACTAGTACATAATAAAAGCATCAAACAAACATATATCTATGTCCTATGGTCACTGCATTGTCTTGCCAAATCAAAATAGAGACACGGTTCAAATCATATCAGTTCAAGACAAAGCAGCAGTGAAAGAATACAAAGCGTGGGAAACTACACGGCACAACAAGATTTCAGATGGGTACCATGGGTCTACATGTACAACAACACTATTGGCTCTGTTCTGATGCTAATAATGTGCATTATATGAAAGTCAACTGTATACACAATTGAAATTGAAATCAACAGAGCTATTGATAAGAGCAAACTTGTTAAAGAAACATGCGTGAACATACCTGCTGTGCCATTGGAGTTTCGATTGGATCCTTCAATTTAAAAATAAGTTTGTATGAGTAAATACAGTGAGACAAGAGCAAAGCAATCATAGATAAAAAAGGCGCGCCAAAGCGAGCGCTTAAGCGCGCCTAGGCTCTAGGCATTGGCAAAACGCATTGCGCATAATATGCATAATCTGTGCATAACTGCGCATAAGCATGCGCTTTGGTCAGTAAAGCGCAAGGCGGTGGCAAAACGCACAATTAACGCCTAGCGCTTTTTTGAACTATGATAGCAATGGAATCTTAAATTAGAACATTTGTTCTTCAGGTTTAGGCACTTGTTCTACATGAACAGAGTACAGTAAGACGCAAGAATAAAATACTTAAAAATAGAAAATAAGCTCATAGACCTTACCACATTCTTGGTTCGGGACCAGTACAGAACAAGGCGTTCCCAGTCACCATCCAGTAAATGTGTCTCAGGAGAACGTAAGGGAATTTGATGAGTTTCTTTGCCGGTGAAGTACGTTTTCTTCAAGAAATTCTGATACTGCCACCAAGCATTCTTGAAGATAGCAGAGGTATTAGCACAGGTTACCTCATCCTGAGTTTCCAAATCGGTCCTTCTCTATAGAGAAAAATGGGAAAATTTGCTGTATTATAACCATCATGGAGGTAGGATGTATGGGACGAAGGAAAGTAATTGCCATGAATAACATTACTTACACATAACTCCTGGACAAACACCTGCAACTGGCATTTTCCTTCATCTTCAGTATAGTATTTCCAAGATGGGAAGATACACACATACGATTTAACAACATCAAATGCGATAGATGCTAAACTACGACTGGTTGGTTGTGCTTCCTCCACAGGAATAGGCGTACTAACTGGTGGAGTTGGGGTTCGCCGTGATAGTACTGGCCCTTTGGGCACTGGAGCTGCCTTACTAACTGCTGTTGTTTGGGAGCTCTGTGGTGGAGATGGTGATGTGTCAACAGAAACTGGGTTACTATCGGCTGGGGTTGGGGTTAGATTGGGTGAAGCTGGTTCTCTGTCCATCGCAGTAGGGGTACTATCTGCGAGAGTTTGGGTTATGTGTGGTAGGGCTGGTTCTTGTGCATGTACAACCGGGGTGCTATCTCCACCAATAGGTAGCACTGTTTTATTTGAAGACCGTGTTTTTATTCCGCTAGATACTGACATCACCCGCTCCAATTCAAATGGCTGATAAACAGGAAACATAGTTGAATTTACAGACATTGTATGAGAGACAGATGCAATAGATAGTGTGGAAAAAAGAGGACATGAAATAGTTGACATGTATATTGTTTAACTAAAACGGATAGCATGACACAATTTTACATATATGATGTCTATCTAAACTGGATAGCATAGCATAACATAATTCAAAGATATGATGAATAACTAAATAGGATCGCATGACATAATTCACCTACATGTTATCTAAGTAATCAGGATCGCATCATTTAATTCACATATATGATTTATATGCTAAACAGAGGGCATTCGATATGATGTCTGAACTAAGATCATGGTGTTGAATATTGTGTATATGATGTCTAAACTATGCAATGCAAGACACCGTATGCATGATATGAGCAGTATAACCGTGCCAAGTTAGAGCATACACCTCAGTGGGGGAATAGGACTGGTCATCTGTCTCTGAATCCATCTCTAAGGAGCTATCGGGATCCAACAAGAGATCTGCTTCGACAGGTAGCACTGTCTGCTCTGAAGGCCTTGTTTTCACTCTAGATTTTTCCATCTCCCACCCAAATGGCTAATTCACAGGAAGAGTAGTTTAATGTACAAACATTGTCGACAAATGGAAATGTAATGAAGAAAAGGATGGGCAAGATATCATTCAAATATATGATGCCTGGTTAAACAGGATGGCATTGCACATTTCACATATATTATGGCTGGCTAAAAGACATGAGACTGCATAATTCCCATATATGATATAGAAACTAAACAGGTGGCATTACAGAACATGTCTAAACTAAGCAGATGACATATATGATGTCAAAAGTAGGCACTGCAAGGCAACATATGCATGATATGACTAACATCATCATGCCAAGGTAGAGCAAACATCTTGGGGGGTAAATAGGAGTGTTCAGCGGCGTCTGAATACGCATCAGAACAGATATCTTCCTCTGGATTACAATCTAGAGAGGGGTGGGGAGGGTTTGCCATTGAACCCACCATGGAGCGATGTCTGCATGACATTGTATTGCCGTGCAAAACTCTTCTCTTTTTGTCTACATGTTCAGCATGACTGTGTACAATATCTGACATGCATACGAAAAAAATATGCTGAGATTATGTAAGGAGAGCATGCAGAAATTTAGAGTGATGGTAACAACCAGTGGATCGACGTTTTTCCGTTGAACCAAAATAGCCCTAATGGATCGACGTGAATGTATAGTAATGGGATAATTAGATTTATGCCCCTAGTTGTGTCCCACTCGTCTGTTTTGCTCCTAATTCCCAAAAGTCACCGGTTCTGTCCAAGTCACTTTGCCCCTCTTATGCTTTTGCCCTTTGACCGTTTGACCGTCAATTTGAAAACTTCATAACTAATTCATACTAAATCGGAAAAATGCAAATAAGATACCAAAATGTTAAGAAAAATATCACCTATATGTCAGTGTCATTTGCATTCATGAAAAAAGTGTTGAAAAGTGCACATATGAGTTTTAGCTCTTTTGATACCACCATGAATAGTAAACTCTAAAAAAATTCAAAAAATTCAAAAAAAATATGGTGGCAAAGAACGACAAATGTTCTAAGTGCTTGCCAAGTTTCATTAGGGAACGCCATTCGTGGAAGTCGTGGCAAAAAAATAATCTATTTCGGAGAGCTGATTGTTTTTTTTGCCGCGGCACCCACGAATGTTATTCCCTGATGAAACTTGGCAGGCACTAAAAACATTTGTCATTCTTTGCCACCAAACTTTTTTTGAATTTTTTTGAACTTTTTGAGAGTTTACTATTCATGGTGGTATCAAAAGAGCTAAAACTCAGATGTGCACTTTTCAACACTTTTTTCATGAATGCAAATGACACTAACATATAGGTGATGTTTTTTTGAACATTTTGGTATCTTATTTGCATTTTTCTGATTTAGTATGAATTAGTTCTAAAGTTTTCAAACTGACGGTCAAACGGTCAAAGGGTGTAGCGACCAGACCTCAAACAGTCTGATCTCTGTGCTCAGTGTCATCCCTGGATCAGTAATGCTGACACCACACAGTACTTGGAGGATTTATAACAGAGTAGCAATCACATACTTATTACATCGAATGTCTCAAAAGAGAACTTATTGAAATAAATATGGCTTAAGGCCATCTAAAAACGATAACAGCGGAAGGCTTGGAAGATAAGCGAGTCCATCAACTCCAATGGCATCACTGAGTATAGAACCACAACCTAAAAGCACCTTACTCGTCGTCTGAAAAGTCTGCAACATGAAACGCTGCAGCCCGAAAACCGGTCAGCACATGGAATATGCTGGCAATGTAACACATAGAGAATAACAATGGAGATAGGCTATACTACATGCATATTTGGCTGGTGGTAAAGCTCTATGGTTGCAGTTTTGCATAAAGCCAATTTTTCCCTACTGCAAAGGAATAAATTTATTTAACTATCATGGTGGTTGTTAAACATTGAGAATGCTTGACAGCATTCTCAATCCCAATTAAAAAGTACTCATTAAACCCAACAATATTAAATTAGAAGTAACATGATGAGATTCACAGGATAATCAAGTACTAGATACTCAAAACGTCCATAACCGGGGACACGACTAACCATGATTAGTTTATACACTCTGCAGAGGTTTGCGCACTTTTCCCCACAAGACTCGATCTCCTCCGTTTGATTCCTCGCACTACATGATGTTTGAGAAACGGATGACCGAGACATAGTCTTTCGGATGCACTAGCACCTTACATGTGGGTAGACCGGTACACCTACTTTCCCCTACATCTGCTAGTCTACCCGTAAGAGTTCGCACAACTTAGTCAACTATGCCAGAGCCCATAATGGCTTGTGGCTGCACACGTAAGTTTCTAGTTTGAATAATCTCATGATCCCTTTGAGCCCGGGTGGCGGTCTGAAGAAATACAAGCAAGTCCTGCTAAAAAACAGGTGCCTCAATCCACCCAGATGTGTGTTTAAGTTGCCACCTTAAATAAACCATTAATTAACAATCTCACATCTGTCATGGATACACTCACCCAATCCACGTCTACTAGCATAGCATGGCATAATAAGCAAACGTAGAAGTAACTCCCAAAGGTTTGATAATAAAACAGGTAATAGGTATTACCTCAACGACATTCCCATCCCACAATTTAATTAGATCCTAATCATGCAATTGTCTGGAGGATAGATCTAATGCATAAAAACTGGGTAGTAGAAAGGTATGATCAAGTGTTACTTGCCTTGCTGATGATCCACGAAACCTAGAGACTCGAAGTAACAGGCGGCGCACTCCGGGTATTCTATCGCAGACAAACAAACAAGCATACAATAAGTACTCATCTAATGCACAGGTAAAACTCGAATAAAAGATCCAACCAGAATGTTCAACTTAAGAACTCCGGTTTGCAAAAAGAAACAAATCAAACAAAGCAACGAAAGTCAAACGGCGAAAGAAACAACTTCGTTCTACTAATCTGGATCTAAGTCAAATTTTACAGAAGAAAAAACTTGTTTAAGTAGATTATTCGGCAAAAGGGTTTCGAGATGAAACTCCAGGCGCTTGAATCGCCTGATTCCGATAAACGAGCGAAAAGTTATACTAAAACGAAAATCGGATCAGGAATCGCCATCAGAAAAATCACGGATTAAATCCGAGAAAAAGAAAAAAACGACGAACGGGTTAACGAACGAACGTTCGTTAACTAAACGGATCTGACGAAAGCGTTCGTTAAACGAACTTACGGACGAACGTCCGCTAATTAACCTAAACCGAAAAAAACGAAAACTAAATAAAAACGAAACTAAAAAAACCGAAAAACAACCGTAATAAAACCGCCCGGTTTTAAAAAAAAAACCGGCGGCACGCGAATCGAGGCGGTGACGAACCTCAGCGGCGGCGGCGAAGTCCGGCGGGGGCTCCGGCGGGGTCCGGCGGCGGCGGGCGGCGGCGGCG
>NC_041385.1:195381876-195409952 GCF_002162155.2 Triticum dicoccoides | reverse complement strand
GGCGGCGACGTGGGCTGGCGGCGGCGCGGGCTGGCAGGGTCGGGCGGCTGGGCCGGGGCAGCGCTATTTATAGTGCCCCCCCGAGCGGAGTCCCGCTCGGGCACGGCCCGTAAGGCGGTTGCGCGTTTTTTTTAAATAATTCCGCGCAGAAGAAAAATAAAAAGAAATACTAAACGGACTCCAAAATTCCCGAAATAAACTTTTCCGGCTTCTAAAATCAAGCCGGACAAGATGAACATTTATTTGGGGCCTAAATAAAATTTGGAAAAACGCGCATTTTTCCTAAATTCAAATAAAAAGGCGAAAACTCCCAAAATAAATCTTATTTGATTTTTTATTAAATCTTCATTATTTATTTATTTTGAGAAAGTCATTTTATTCCCTCTCTGAAACTTTGGTAGTAGAAATAATTGAAGGTAAAATAAATAAAACCAAACGATCCTATTTTCAAAATTTGAGAAAAACTCAAATATGAAAATAACGAAATTCCCAACTCTCTCCGTGGGTCCTTGAGTTGCGTAGAATTTCTAGGATCGAGCCAACAATGCAACAAAAATATGATATGCAAGAATGATCTATGTATAACATTCCAAATTGAAAATTTGGGATGTTACAAACCTACCCCCCTTAAGATGAATCTCGCCCTCGAGATTCGGGTTGGCTAGCAAATAGGTGAGGGTGGTCCTTGAGCAGATCTTCCTCTCGCTCCCAGGTGGCTTCTTCCTCGGTGTGGTGGCTCCACTGAACTTTGCAAAACTTGATAACCTTACTGCGGGTAACTCTGCTGGCATAATCCAGAATCTTAACAGGTTTCTCTTCATAGGTCAAATCTTCTTTCAACTGAATCGTTTCCAATGGCACCGTATCTCTTAGTGGTATATCAGCCATCTCTGCGTGACACTTCTTCAACTGTGAAACATGGAACACATCATGAACTCCTGACAATCCCTCAGGTAATTCCAACTTGTATGCTACTTCTCCCATGCGTTCCAAAACCTTGTATGGCCCCACAAAACGTGGCGCTAACTTTCCTTTGACTCCAAAACGCTTAACTCCTCGAAGTGGAGATACTCGAAGATAAACTCTGTCTTCGACTTCGTATTCTGTCTCCTTGCGTTTCGAATATGCATAGCTCTTCTGCCTTGACTGAGCTACCTTGAGCCTGTCGCGAATCAACTTTACTTTCTGTTCAGACTCCTTAATCAAATCTGGTCCAAACAACTGGCGGTCTCCAACCTCATCCCACAACAACGGGGTTCTGCACCTCCTTCCGTACAAGGCTTCGAAAGGGGCCATCTTCAAACTGGATTGATAACTATTGTTGTAAGAAAACTCCGCATATGGCAAGTTGTCATCCCAACTTGATCCATAATCCAGAACACAAGCTCTAAGCATATCCTCCAAAATCTGATTGACTCTCTCGGTCTGTCCATCTGTCTGTGGGTGGAAAGTTGTGCTAAACTCCAGCCTGGTTCCCAATGTTTCATGCAACTGCTTCCAGAACTTCGAGGTGAATTGGGTCCCTCTATCTGATACGATACTCCTCGGAACTCCATGCAAACATACAATCCTCGTCATGTATATCTTAGCCAATTTGGCACTGCTGTAGGTAGTCTTTACTGGGATGAAATGAGCTACCTTCGTCAAACGATCAACTACAACCCAAATCGAGTCATAGCCTGAACGAGTCCTGGGCAATCCCGTGATGAAATCCATGCCTAGTTTGTCCCACTTCCATTCGGGTATAGGCAATGGCTGTAACAATCTCGCGGGCTTCTGATGTTTAGCTTTCACCCTCTGACATACATCACAAACTGCTACATACTCTGCGATATCCTTCTTCATTCCGGTCCACCAGAATGTTTCCTTCAAATCCAAATACATCTTTGTATTACCGGGGTGAATCGAGTATGGTGAATCATGTGCCTCTTGCAGAATCAACTTCCTGATCTCTGGATTATTGGGCACATAAACACGGTCCTCAAACCATAGGGTATCGTGCTCATCCTCACGAAATCCATTAGCCTTTCCCTTGCTCATCCTTTCCATAATGGAGGCAACTTCCATATCTGCCTTTTGAGCTTCTCTGATTTTATCCATCAAAGTAGACTGAATTTCCAATGCTGCTACATAGCCTCTCGGAACTATTTCCAAACATAGCTCTTGAAGATCCTCGGCTAACTCCTTGGGTATTGACATCGCTCTTGCGGCTCAACGTGTCTGCTACAACGTTAGCCTTCCCGGGGTGATAATGCAATCTCATATCATAGTCCTTAATAAGCTCCAACCATCTTCTCTGCCTGAGATTTAACTCCTTCTGCGTGAAGATGTACTTCAAACTCTTGTGATCAGTGTACACCTCACAATGATTTCCAATGAGAAAATGTCTCCACATTTTCAGTGCATGCACTACGGCTGCTAACTCCAAATCATGAGTAGCATAATTCAACTCATGGGGCTTAAGCTGTCGTGAAGCATACGAAACAACTCTTCCCTCCTGCATAAGCACTGCTCCAAGTCCTCGTCGTGAAGCGTCGCAATACACTTCATAATCCTTAGTCTGATCTGGCAGAATCAACACTGGTGAGGTAACCAAACGTTTCTTCAATTCTTGGAAACTAGCCTCACACTCCTCAGTCCAAATGAACTTAGTATCCTTCTTCAACAACTCTGTCATAGGCTTTGCAATCTTCGAGAAATTTTCAATGAATCTCCGGTAGTATCCTGCGAGTCCAAGGAAACTCCTGATCTCTCCAACTTTGGTTGGTGCTTCCCAGTTTGTCATGGTGACAACTTTAGTGGGGTCTACCGCAATACCTTCTCCGGATATAACATGTCCGAGAAATCCAACTTCCTTCAACCAAAACTCACACTTGCTGAACTTGGCGTATAGCTGATGTTCCCTGAGCTTCTCGAGTACTAAACGCAAGTGCTCCTTGTGTTCCTCTTCATTCTTCGAGTAAACCAAAATATCATCAATGAACACCACGACGAACTTATCCAAAAACTCCATAAACACCTTGTTCATCATGTTTATAAAATAGGCTGGGGCGTTAGTCAGACCAAATGACATAACGGTATACTCATACAGCCCGTACCTGGTGGTAAAAGCCGTCTTCGGTATATCTTGCTCCCGAATCTTCAACTGATGGTACCCTGATCGCAAATCGATCTTGGAAAACACCTTAGCTCCTTGCAACCGATCAAACAGATCATTGATCATTGGTAGTGGGTACTTGTTCTTGATTGTTACTTCATTCAATCCGCAATAATCAACAACCATTCTTAAAGATCCATCCTTCTTCTCCACCAGAAGTACTGGCGATCCCCAAGGCGAAGAACTTGGGCGAATAAAACCTTTGTCCAACAACTCCTTAATCTACTTCTTAATTTCCTCCAAATCTTGGGCTGGCATCCTGTACGGTCTCTTGTATATCGGCCCAGTGCCCGACAGTAGTTCAATTATGAACTCAATGTCTCTATCCGGTGGCATGCCTGGCAACTCTTCTGGAAATACATCGGGGAAATCCCTTACCATTGGTACTTCCTCCTGCACAACTCCTGATAAGGAATTTACATGTGCTCTTCTCGGCTCATGCCGTGATACATACTTGATCCTTATCCCTTCTGGTGTAGTAAGCAAAATTGTCTTACTGGCGTAATCAATGTTTCCTCCATACATCGACAGCCAATCCATACCAAGAATTACATCCAACCCTTGGGATTCCAATATAATCAAATCCGTGGGGAAAACATGCCTTCCTATACTCAACGACACCTGAAAGCATCCTTGACTGACCATAAACTCAGCTCCCGGTGAACTTACTAGCATGGGTGTCTTAAGAGTCTTAGTGGGCAGGCTAAACTTATTCACAAATCCCCTTGATATGTATGAATGCGATGCACCAGTATCGAAAAGAACAACTGCAGTAATGCCTTAACCAAAAACTTACCTATTACTGCGTCTGGCTGAGCTTCAACCTCCTCCACAGTAACGTGGTTCACTTGCCCCCTGTTGAAAGGGTTCGTCTTCTTTCCTGTGCTTCCATTGCCATTTCCATTTTGGGCTTCAGGGCAGTCATTTGCATAATGCCCCGTCTTACGGCACTTATAACAAGTGATATGGCTCAAGTCTACCTTGGATGGTGTTTACGGGTTGGTGCGGCTTTGTCCATTGCTTCCTCCATTCCCGTTTCCATTCTTGGTGCCATGATGATTGTGCGAGCTGCCTCCTCCGTGAGTATGCTGAAAATGTCCTCCTGACTTTGGGGTAAAGCGTGGCTTCTTCTGAGCTCCAGAATTGTACTTCCCCTGTGCATACTTCCTCTTACGATTATCAATCTGATGCTACTTCCCTTCAATCATAAGAGCACGGTCTACTAACTCCTGGTAGTTATTGAAAGTGGCTACCATCAACTGCATGCTCAGCTCATCATTCAGTCCTTCTAGAAACTTCTCCTGCTTAGCTGCATCCGTAGCAACGTCATCTGGGGCATAACGTGCTAGCTTACTAAAATCATCCACATACTGGCCAACTGTCCGTCCTCCTTGGAGTAAGTTGTGAAACTCACGCTTCTTCATGGCCATAGCTCCTGCTGAAACATGAGCAGTACGAAATGCTTGCTGAAACTGATTCCATGTGACAGTGTCTACAGGGTAAGTGGCTGTAAAATTCTCCCACCATGCTGTTGCGGGTCCATCAAGCTGATGTGCGGCAAACTTCACCTTTTCTCCATCTGTGCATCCTGCAGTGGTCAACTCCCTCCCTATCTTATGGAGCCAATCATCTCCTACTATCGGCTCGGTGCTACTGAAAAACACCGGCGGATTCAACCTTAAGAAACGTGCCATATGGTCAACAGGTGGTGGTGGTGGTGGGTTGTTGTTGTTGTTGCCTTGGTTCTGTACCATTGTTTGAATCAAGGTATTCTGCTGCTGAATCAACTAGGTGATTTCTAGCGGGAAAACAAACTCGGGGTCGCGTCTCGGAGGCATCTGAGGGTTTAAAGGAAGAGTTAAGAATAGAATGAGGTCTAGTGAGATAACACTACCCAAATGCACATGAGGCAAACACACACATTATCATTCCAATCAATTCAAACAAGGGCATACAACGGTCTAACTATCGTTACAAAAGTGCTTGGATTAAAACTAATTAAATGGTGGAAAATTCTACTACTGTTATGGTGGTCAACTAGAAAAACTGCTCCGATGCAGATTCCATGATATCTGCTCCAGCTTCATCAACATAGTCATCATCGTTGTCGTCGGGATCCGAGTCGGTGTCGTCGATGATGATATAATTATCTGGACATGTAGGTTCATCCTCTTCTCCTCTGGGTGCTGATCCTCCCATGAATACTCCAATCTTCTCCTTAAGGTCACTGTTCTGTCTTACTAGAGCGACGATTTCTTCCATATAGTCTTTACGCGTAGCCTTGAGTTCTGCTTCTAGCTCCTTGATCCTGGTCATAGCTTTCTGTAGTTCCTCCATATCTGCGCACATCTGATTCTCCTGGCGTCGGATGTGTTGGTTTAACTCCTGAATATAAGCTGCGATTGATCTGTCCTTCCTGGTGGTGATCATCTCCCAATGCTCATCTCGGCGCCCACAAATCTGGTAGATGGTATTCTTGAGATTGTTGTAGTAAACTTCTCCAATTCGTCCCATGGCGATGTGAGCTGCCATGCTCTTTCCTAGGTTCCATGTTGGTACATCAAAGGTAAACTCTATTGGCTCCGTGACTGGTGCAAACGTCCTTCCTGGAATGTAGACTTGAATCCTCCAGCGCTCCTCTTCGGGTAAAGTGGCGTTGAAAATCCCAGTGAAGCTTGGTACTCCTATGTTTAAGTATCTAGTGGCTTCCTTCAAGTGATATCCAAAAGGTGAATTCTCATCTGGTTGCGCGAACTTGATCCTTGCATCTGCCATCCTAAAGAATAGAAAAGATGAGGAGTCAGAAATGAGAAGAAAGAGTAGTGATCTAGGGCTTAAGCTTAGTGGCTGTGTCCTACAGTCAGCGTGTGCTCTGATACCACCTTGTAGCAACCAGACCTCAAAAAGTCCGATCTCTGTTCTCAGTGTCATCCCTGGATCAGTAATGCTAACACCACACAGTACTTGGAGGATTTATAACAGAGTAGCAATCACACACTTATTACATTGAATGTCTCAAAAGAGAACTTATTGAAATAAATATGGCTTAAGGCCATCTAAAAACGATAACAGCGGAAGGCTTGGAAGATAAGCGAGTCCATCAACTCCAACGGCATCACTGAGTATAGAACCACGACCTAAAAGCACCTTACTCGTCGTCTGAAAAGTCTGCAACATGAAACGTTGCATCCCGAAAACGGGTCAGCACATGGAATATGCTGGCAATGTAACACATAGAGAATAACAATGGAGATAGGCTATACTACATGCATATTTGGCTGGTGGTAAAGCTCTATGGTTACAGTTTTGTATAAAGCCAATTTTTCCCTACTGCAAAGGAATAAATTTATTTAACTATCATGGTGGTTGTTAAACATTGAGAATGGTTGACAACATTCTCAATCCCAATTAAAAAGTACTCATTAAACCCAACAATATTAATTTGGAAGTAATATGATGAGATTCACAGGATAATCAAGTACTAGATACTCAAAACGTCCATAACCGGGGACACGGCTCACCATGATTAGTTTATACACTCTGCAGAGGTTTGCGCACTTTTCCCCACAAGACTCGATCGTCTCCGTTTGATTCCTCGCACTACATGATGTTTGAGAAACGGATGACCGAGACATAGTCTTTCGGAAGCACTAGCACCTTACATGTGGGTAGACCGGTACACCTACTTTCCCCTACATCTGCTAGTCTACCCGTAAGAGTTCGCACAACTTAGTCAACTATGCCAGAGCCCATAATGGCTTGTGGCTGCACACGTAAGTTTCTAGTTTGAATAATCTCATGATCCCTTTGAGCCTGGGTAGCGGTCCGAAGAAATACAGACAAGTCCTGCTAAAAAACAGGTGCCTCAATCCACGCAGATGTGTGTTTAAGTTGCCACCTTAAATAAACCATTAATTAACAATCTCACATCTATCATGGATTCACTCACCCAATCCATGTCTACTAGCATAGCATGGCATAATAAGCAAACGTAGAAGTAACTCCCAAAGGTTTGATAATAAAACAGGTAATAGGTACTACCTCAACTACATTCCCATCCCACAATTTAATTAGATCCTAATCATGCAATTGTCTGGAGGATAGATCTAATGCATAAAAACTAGGCAGTAGAAAGGTATGATCAAGTGTTACTTGCCTTGCTGATGATCCGCGAAACCTAGAGACTCGAAGTAACAGGCGGCGCACTCCGGGTATTCTATCGCAGACAAACAAACAAGCATACAATAAGTACTCATCTAATGCACAGGTAAAACTCGAATAAAAGATCCAACCAGAATGTTCAACTTAAGAACTCCGGTTTGCAAAAAGAAACAAATCAAACAACGAAAGTCAAATGGCGAAAGAAACATCTTCGTTCTACTAATCTGGATCTAAGTCAAATTTTACAGAAGCAAAAACTTGTTTAAGTAGATTATTCGGAAAGAGGGTTTCGAGACGAAACTCCAGGCGCTTGAATCGCCTGATTCCGATAAACGAGCGAAAAGTTATACTAAAACGAAAATTAGATCAGGAATCGCGATCAGAAAAATCGCAGATTAAATCCGAGAAAAAGAAAAAAACGACGAACGGGTTAACGAACGAACGTTCGTTAACTAAACGGATCTGACGAAAGCGTTCGTGAAAATGAACTAACGGACGAACGTCCGCTAATTAACCTAAACTGGAAAAAACCGAAAACTAAATAAAAACGAAACTAAAAAAACCCGAAAAAACCCGTAATAAAACCGCCCGGTTTTAAAAAAAACGGCGGCACGCGGATCGAGGCGGCGGCGAACCTCGACGGCGGCGGCTCCGGCGGGGTCCGGCGACGGCGGGCGGCGGCGCTGGCGGCGGCGGCGGGCGCTGGCGACGGCGGTGGCGGCGGATCGGGCGGGCGGCGCGGTTAGGGTTAGGGTTTGCGGTGTGGGCCGCCGGCGGCGTCGTGGGCTGGCGGGGTCGGGCAGCTGGGCCGAGGCGGCGCTATTTATAGTGCCCCCCCCCCGAGCGGAGTCCCGCTCGGGCACGGCCCGTAAGGCGGTTGCGCGTTTTTTTAAATAATTTTGCGCAGAAGAAAAATAAAAAGAAATACTAAACGGACTCCAAAATTCCCGAAATAAATTTTCCCCGGCTTCTAAAATCAAGCCGGACAAGATGAACATTTATTTGGGGCCTAAATGAAATTTTGAAAAACGCGTATTTTTGCTAAATTCAAATTAAAAGGCGAAAACTCCCAAAATAAATCTTATTTGATTTTTTTATTAAATCTTCATTATTTCTTTATTTTGGGAAAGTCATATTATTCCCTCTCTGAAACTTTGGTAGTAGAAATAATTGAAGGTAAAATAAATAAAACCAAACGATCCTATTTTCAAAATTTGAGAAAAACTCAAATATGAAAATAACGAAATTCCCAACTCTCTCCGTGGGTCCTTGATTTGCGTAGAATTTCTAGGATCAAGCCAACAATGCAACAAAAATATGATATGCAAGAATGATCTATGTATAACATTCCAAATTGAAAATTTGGGATGTTACAAAGGTTAAAAACATAAGAGGAGCAAAGTGACTTGGACAGAACCGGTGACTTTTGGGAATTAGGGGTAAAACAAACAAGTGGGACACAACTAGGGGCATAAATCTAATTATCCCTATAGTAATAAGTGATGCAACAAGCGTACAACCTCTTTGCCGTAGCTGTGTCGCTGAAGCAGTTGAGGCAGAGGTGGCTGTCGGAGGTGTGGAGGAAGATCTGAGGAATCTGTAGACGGCGTCCAGGGCACGGCTCTGTTGTGATGGATCGTTCTGTCGTTGGAGAAGCTCCGGTGAGCCGTAAGACGTCAAGGCTGAAGTAGCACAAGACAGACATCGTCAATCTCAAGTGGGATTCTAATAGCATCTCCAATAGATGATGTAAAATGGATGTAAAATTAACATCACCAAAAACCACCTGACTACAACAGATGAGGTAAAAACTGTTGACTCTGAACTTAACTGTCGAAACTAAAATTAACTATGGAATCTGAATGCTACTGTCGAAACTGAACGCAATGGTAGCAGAGAGGCACTTGACATGTAGTTTAGGGAGGGCCTGCAGTTCATCTTCAACCTGCACCCCCCAGAGCCGCCAGCCACCACCGGCCGAACCGCCGGCCCTAGCGCTGCCTCGCCGCCCCGAAACAACTCGCCACTGCCGCCCCGGCCAGCCCCCTAGGCCCCCCACCCCCACCCTGAACCCTAAGATAGATAGTGGGGTACCTCTCCGGCGAGCCCCCGTCCCCGCTGCGAGTGGTTCTTCCTTAACTCCGGCGAGCCCCCCAACCCCTGCAAATCGACTGACCCAAAAGTCGATTCAGTCGACTGAAGTGTGGCTTAATCAGAGCAGAGCAGCAGCACGAGCGAGGGGGAGAGCAGCAGCAACAGCTGGGCGAGCGAGCGATCGAGCGAGAGCCGGATCAGCAGCAGGAGGGCGAGTGAGCGAGCGAGAGCCGGAGCAGCAGCAGATCCGGCTGGTATGGAAGCCGCCGCCGAAGGGACCTTGCACTGGGGGACAGCCGCCGTGGAGATGTCGCCCGCGGCGCCGGCTTCAAGGTAGCCGCTCCATGAGGGTGCGGGATGGAGCACCGTCGGTGCCGGGAGGTCGAGTTAAGGAGAAGGTGCGATGCGATGAGTGTACAACCTCTTTGGTGGCGCCGAGTAGGCCTCGGCTTCGTCCGAGGAGTCCGTGAGGATGCTGCGGTTCCGGTGGAGCAGGTTAAGGCAGCACTGTGGGGATGGAGCAGCCGCGATAAACGAGGTGATTGTCGGAGCAGCTCCTTGGAGGTGGAGAACGGGGCGGCTGAATCGGCGGGACGGCGAGATGGACGACGGATCCTCATCCAGGGAGGTGGACGAGGGACGTCGAGTTGTTGCGGTGGACGACGTTGTCGGGGAAGAGGCTTCGGCTGGGCAGCGGTGACGTGGCGGACAAAGGAGGGTGGGGTTTCGCGGCTGGAGCGGAGAGGTTATGGCGGCCTGGGATTTCGAATGGCTAAAAGGGGGCGATGGGAGGGGGTGAAGCATGACTTAGGGACGCGCTTGTCCAAAATGTAGGGTGTGTTACAAAAGTACCCCCACCGATTTGAACTAGTGGCCCTTTTGGCTCAGGGTTAGAAGGGGGATTTTGCGTGTCGAGATTTGGCAGCTGGAGGGAGTTTTCGCGCGCGTTGTAATTTCAGGACAGCAAGGCGTGGGTTGTGAAGGCGCCAGTTTTGGGAGCATGATATCTGAATTTTCGGGATATAACAAGACGTGGGTTAAATTTTAGGGACAAGCCTAACGTGTAGTAATATTGTACTTGTACGTACCAAATCAATTCGCACTTCCCTCAACCAAAAAGAAAACGAAAAAAATAAAACTATTCACACCACACAAAGAGAGATTCTTGCCCCGTTTTACTATACAAATGCTATTCAAAGCTACTCCCTCCTTCCATCTATATAGGGCCTAATGCATTTTTTGATGCTAACTTTGACCAAATATTAGAGCAGTGATATATGACATGCAACTTACACAAAGCACACCGTTAACTTCGTCTGTGAAAGGTTCTTTCAATGATATAATTTTCACATTGTGTATGTCATGTACTATTAATCTTGTCAATAGTCAAAGGCGGTCTTAAAAATCTCATTACGCCCTATATAGATGGAAGGAGGGAGTATAATGCATGTAACCTACTCATACCAACATTTTAGTGCATTCCAAATGTCTATACTACTGCTGCAACTCGAACTAAATTTGAATTCGTTTCTCTATTTCAATAAGAATCTACAATCATGATTTTTGCCAACTTCAACCATCATAGTTTCCTTGCTATCCGCCAAACATAAATCGGACGGCCTATAATGCAGGATGGCAGGCACACCATCATCAGGAACTCCGTTTTTTATAAGAGTAGAGATAAAATATATTAAATGTAGTATAACATGTTCATAAACACACCATGTGTATCACCGTTATATATATTCACACATGCGTCGGTTTAAAACACTATGATAAATTCTTCAAATATCTGAATTCGCTTTTTATAATGAAGTATATATGATCTGTATTCGTCTTTTACACCCACACAACCCTCTTATCTTTGTAGCTAGCGCTAACTTTCTCTTGTGCATGCACACGCCCGCATCCCTCTCACCCTCCCTCAGCATTCTCTAGCTCCATCGCACAAATTCGTCTTTTCACTTTAGGTCGTTCACCCACGGTGTGTGTAGGCCCCCAGCTCCTTCTTTACGGCACACATCGATCGATATGCCTCTCTAGCCAGGTGTGCCTAGCACAAACACAAGCTTCCCCTCTTCTCTTGTCACTGTCCATGCCTCACTCCCACCACTCTTTTCATCGTTCTCGTACTCGCACACTCCTCCCCGCTCGATATAGTATGCCTCTCGTACCACCTCCTACATGCATCCCTCTATCTCTATCCTTCTCCTCGTGCCTCGTTTGCTTCTAACACACACATGCATGTATACCGATCGATCTCCCAACATATACCTGGATCGACTTTAACTACCCCCCCCATCGATCGACGTACCTCACAAGTTATGTCTCTCCTTTCTCTAACAAGGGCGATTGATCTTCCTATGTAGTTATGTCTGCTTACCACAGCCACATCGTCCACCCTCATCATTCGTGCATGCCTCCTGACCCGTCTCTCACACGCACGTGCATAGACAACAAGCAACCATCTCATCTCTTATTGATATTGCGGGCGTGCCCTCCGTTTGTCTAGCAAGCCTATCCCACCATTTGTTAGAAGCAACTCCACTACCACCCCCTCCAACACTCTAGCTTTGTCTCTCTCCCAACCTTATTCCTCTCCTGCACATATGCATGGATGCCGATCGATCTCCCTTAATACATGAGGCAGATCGATCTGCTTAATACATGAGGTAGGCCTCTCTCCTCCTCCACACATATACCAGCCATTGTACCTCTATAGTTAATTGGGCCTCCCTCTTCCCCCACCACACACCGATAGTCGAGCGTTGCAGGTAGGTATCCATGCCACAGAGACAAACTGCACATGTTCCCTCTCACGTTCCAGTAGGCCAGCCACTCTATATCTTTGACGTGGGCACACACAAATTCGATGGCACTCTTTATCGATCGCGTGCGCGCACACACACACACACATCATCCCTCTTTTCAATTTTATGGACACCTCAAGCCGGTGATACCTCCACTTTCTTCTCGTGGATCGCCCCCTCTATATATATGTTATATCCAAGACTCTATTTCACACACATTGCATATGTTACATTTTTTGATTGAACCCCTCCCCCCCCCCAAAAAAAACTCTCAAGAACCCACACACTATATCTCTCTAGGTTTGTATCTCTCTCACACAACCCCACGTAGGTGGTGTACGTATACAAGAAGAGAATAGGTGCACCGTGCATGTACTCACGCTTTGTGCCCAGCCACACCCGCGCGGGTACACGGTGGAGCTCATTTCTTTACGAAATGGCAGCCCACATGCTAATTTGAAAGCCTGTAGCGGTCGTTTACCTAGGGAGGTCGTGTACCACGCCTACACAAAACAAAGTTCGACTTGACGTGTTGCCGCGTTATTTTTAAATAAAGTTATAGCGCTCAATGGAACATACACATAATATAAAACGATTTTTATGGAGAAAAAGGTAGTCCGCTCACTATATACAATGGAGCCTTGTGTGCCTGGTTTGTCGCTCTTCAGAGTATCTCACACAAGGCTGCGGTGGCCTTTCTCTCTCATCGTTGGTCACTGATCCGGCCGCATCCCGTCCGCCGAGGGAAAGGGAGTGCGGTGGCCTCTCTCTCTCTCACCGTTGGTCACTGATCCGGCCGCAACCCGTCCGCCGGGGGAAAGGGAGGAAGTGCATTGTTTCTCCGTTCGACGGTGCCGAGGCAGCACGTCCCGATCCGCGGTACACGCCATTCTCTCTGACCAAGGTCCGGCGTGGCAGGGCCTACGCCACCTGCTCGCAGATTCCGCCCGCCGCTGCTCACCTAGTTACATCCCGACGACCTCCAGGTATCCCCTCCGGCCTTGCTCCACTGCCCGTCTTCCCACGTCACTGCATGTGGATCTTCCATAGTTCTTTGCCCAAAACGTAGCTCGTCCAACGTACTTTCCATATTGCATTCTCGTCCTCACACCGTTTTAGACAAACACAACCGTGTTGTTATCTTCCCTTAGGACAAGGAATATGCTTCTTTTTTGTCGTCGCATGTGTCATCAACTGTTATTGGCCAGTAATTGTTTCCTTTCTACCTCTTTTTTGCAAATAGGGCTATCCATTTCACCTCGTTGCTATTGCGACCTTTTGGTGAACTGCACAAATCACTTTTTTCTTAAGAGTGTTTTGTGGAGTTGTACTAAAATGTCACATGGGCAACGTCTCTACATTTCAGTGCGACTGCACAAAGGGAGATTGGTTTTGCTCTATCCTCCTCATCCAACTCCGAGCCTAATCTTCTCCAACTAGTTAGTCTTAAGAAAGACTGCAAAGGTGACCGGCTTCTATTTATGTGTTTATTGTTTCATCAACAGCCCTCTATTATCGTAATCACACTTAATATCTTTGGAACAGGGACGCTCAGCTCTATTTTAGTGGAACTGCACAAAATGATCGGAATGTTGCATGCTCCAGACAGCTACTTTTTTTCCCAACATGCCTTGTTGATTTAGACAGAGCTGGGGGGACGTTGCTGCCAATGAAAGCATGGATCAATTTTAATTTAACACCTTTTCACAACTCTGTCTTCAGTTGTGATGTAATTATTAGCTCTGATATGCTAATAATTGACATGCATTAGCAAGGAAGTTAATTTTTTATTGTTTCCGAAAGAGCATCGATGGCAAGACACGCGAAACAGAAGCTGAAAGCTCACACCATTGTACAATTTCATGTCTCGCTGGAAAATTATTTGTATAGTACGTCAATTATGTAAACAAATGATGGAAGCTTGATAGCATTGCCAGAAGCCTCTTCATCATCTGGGTCCATGTGCCATGCACAAAATTATACTCCTTCATTCCTAAATATTTGTCTTTTTACAAATTTCAAACGGGCATATTTTAGAGTGTAGATTCACTCATTTTGCTTCGTATGTGTACTCCTTTTGTTCCTAAATATTCTATTCGTCTTTGTAGAGATTTCAACAAGTGACTACATACGGAGCAAAATGAGAGAATCTACACTCTAAAATATGTATATACATCCGTATGTGCCAGTCCATTTGAAATCTCTAAAAAGACAAATATTTGAGTAGTCACTCGTTGAAATCTCTAGAAAGACAAATATACTCTGGAGTATATTTAAGAACCGAGGGGGTAGTGCACAACCGGATGGGAGACTCAGCTCGGTCGTTGCGCCGCATTAATAGTGACTAATGAGCAGTCAAATCATAAGCCCCACCTTTCCCACTGTAAGTTGCTCTGAAGAAGCAACCATCAATACGCTCTTCTTTGAATCCACTCATACTACTCCATCCGTCACTGTTTATACAGCGCGCTTCAGAAAAAAGAAAAAAGATCTGTGGGACTAAGGCGACTAGCGATCGGCCTGAAAAATAGCATTGGTAGTTATAGCACGGCGTCTGTTACTAGAGGGAATAATGCGTACACACATGCATGCAGTGCTTCCACCCCGGGTACACACATGCATGCACTTACTCCACTCCGTAGTTACATGGAGAGAAAATTGTGGACTTGATTGCGGTTACCACGCCCTAATTAATTGAGCATTAAACCAAACGCGTCTAAAGTCTCTCTGGTGGTGGAAATGCATTGAGAGAAATGCATCATAATGAAGCGCGCCATGTAAACTGTGACGGAGGGAGGAGTAGTATGAAGGTTCAAAACCAAGTACGCGTATGGCCAGTCGGTCAATGCACCTCCTCTTGGCATATCACTGACATGTGGGACAGGAGTGTGAGCAAACCGATCTCAATTGACGGCAAAGAGCCAACCCGCCGTTCCTTGAGAGAGACGAGGAGCGGGAACACACAGACGGGTTCGCATGGAGGCCAAGATATATTCGAGCATGGTTGGTTGATCGATATCATTCATTACATGTTGGGCTGCCGTTTTCCGCCCTTCTCCGGAATAAATGTGTACTTTATCAGAGATAAAAAGAAATAAGAGTACAAACGCTCCAGCATGCGGTTCTAGTAGTAGTACTACTCGTACTACTGCGCTTGGCTCTTCGCCTCTTCGTGAAGTCAAACAATGATGGTACTCCGCATGTTGGGTACTACAGTGTATGCCTCTGACAATCTGACACCGCATGGGCTGATGCATGTCCACCGAGGGTAGGTTGCATTAGTCAAAAGGCGTAAGCGAGCTTCACCTTATCCTGCAAGCTTCTCCTCGTTCTGCGAGCTGACGGGACACACCAAAAAGTTGTGCTAGTCCATACTCCCTCCTTTCCGGTTAATATGGTTTAATCTTTTTTACGGGTAAATGAGAGAGCTTTATTCATATATAATCATTCTTAGGACGATCAGCCAAGACACTGGTCACTAGGAAGCGAGGTACCCCGCAAAAAAAGAAGTAGGAAGCGAGGTGTTTCATCAAGCCAACTCTCGGCCACATTCAAAGTGCAGCAAGCACAGTTCACATGAAGATGCGCCGCAAGGTTTGCTGACCTGTTTACATGCTGAATAACAAAAAAAGAGGAAATATTACTGAGTGCTACTATTTGTAACAGGATATGAGCCAGAATTAAGCGATAATTGTGGCGAGTGTTCCATGCAATCAACTTCCATTATCACATGTGAGAACCCTCGAAGAGAACCAAATGTGTTGAAGATTGCTTTATCACATTTTAAAATTATAATAAGAGTGCAGACGCTCCTCCATCCGGTTCCTAGTACTAGTATAGTACGTACCTTTATAGACTATATTACTAGTAAACTTTGCGCTTGGCTATTCGCCTATTCGGGAAGTCGAACAATAGTAGCACTAGTAGTATAGTGTATGCTTCTGGCAATCTGACACCGAATTAACTGTTGCATGTCCACCGCCTGAGCGAGGGAGAGCTTGCATTAGTCAAAAGTTTCTCCTTGTCCTGCGAGCCACCGCACGCTAGTAATGCTAGTCCATACTGCCTCCTCTCCGGTTAATATGGATTATTTTCAAACGAGATAAATACACTGTCTGTCACTGTATATTTGTAAAAATACGGTCAGTGGATTTTATAATACGCTCATTGCACTCAATATATATATTTTCCGGTGTTTATACGGTCAGTAGCTCACCCTGACTGAGTATGTGTGTGCATGCATGTGTAGGTTGAGCACTTAGCGTGACCGTGTGTGTTCCGTCGTGTGCTCGGACATGCATGCATTAGGGCGTCACGCGCGTTTTTGCGTCCATGTGTATGTGTGACTGTTGCATACACATAGGGGGAGTATGTGTAGGGGCCACTAAGGAGCAGTCAAATCACACAGTAAGTTAGTCGGAAGAAGCAACCATCATTTCACTCTTGAATGACACGTACGCAATATAAAATGGTTGATATGGAGAGAAAAAGAAAACCACTATATATACACTAGTAGGAGCCTAAGCTACAAGCCTGCTTGCTAAGGTTGCTCTCTTCACAAGCATAGAACGACGGGCCTGATCCCGCAGCTCGGGGAAGGGAACAATGTTCTGCATAGACGCGGTCGACATCGACGAGGGAGAAAACCCACAGTCGGTGCGTCCCAATCGGGGGTCACCGCGGTATGGGCCGATGCCGCGTCCCAACCGCCCTTCTAGCTACAGCCCGACGTCCCAGGTAATCCATCTTCCTTTTGGAGCCGGCTTGCTCCACTGCCGTAGCTCCATCTCCATGTCGATCTTTCTCTGCTTCTACCGACTTCTACTTGTGATGAGTTTATGTCTCATGAACTAGTGCCAGTACTATTATTCTAATCACACTTCTTCAATATCTTTGCCATCAGGGATGCTCAGGTCGATTTTAGTGGAACTGCACAAAAGCATCGTATGATCCGAGGGTGCCAGCCGTCTTTCCTTCGACAGGTTCTACCTAGCCAGGGAATTAACTCATGTTTAGGGTTTAGGGTTTAAGTCATAGTGACCCCATCAGTAGTTTTTCTTTCGTACACGCTCTCACAACTTTTTTCTTTTGTTGTGAAGTAAATATTGGCTATGATCTGTGAATCATTGAGATGCATCAGCATGCGTGTTAGTTTTCCTTTGTATTTGATGGAATGTTGTAACGGGGCAACCTTGGAATAGGAATGAAAATGGAGTGGAAAGTTTCCATTTTTCCAGAGAAAAAATGGAAATGGAGAGAAACCAATGTTTCGTTTCGTTGGATCGTGCCATTGAGCAAAACCAACGTTTAAATCACGTCTGTCGTGTTCGTGTCTCACCCTCCTCCACGGCTCGACCCCACACGGTCGCTCGGCATGCCACTCACCGCAAACCGAGAATACAATAACTTTCCCGCCTGCTTGTCGATGGATCGCGGCATGGAGTACTACTAGCACTACTGGAAGAGATTGATGAGTTGGGGGAGGACAGCTAGCTGTAGCATGAACTCCCAAGAACTTTTTACATGCATGTTGTAGCCGGCTATTGCGACCTTTCAACGCGGAGCAGCCGCGTGCACCCGGAAGCAGCGCAGGCGGCGCTCTCTCGGCCGGCGCGCCGCTTCAATGCTGGCGCCAGTGAGAGGTCGCGTCTGCTCTGGCCGGGCATGAATGCGGCACTGACCGTTTTGGGCGGGAAGCACGCGCGGGTGATGAAGAGGGTTCAGGTTGGTCAGGACCGGCCGTGGCAGCGGTCCGGACGTGCACAAACAAGAGATACTGTACGTTAATATTGCTGCGTATATAATTAACAATGTAAATAATGTGCCAGTTGGACAAATATGATTGGAGATGGAGATGGAAATGGAATTTTACGTAAACACAGATATGCATGTCTATGTCTATGTGTGTGTGCGCGACGACTCTCGCGACCTGGAAGCGGGGGCGTGTTTTTGATCGAGTTTTCTTTCTTGGTACGTTAGAAAATCAGTTTGTCTAATTCACATCTAGATGTTATTTAAGGATATCACATCTAAGCTCCCACGAGTATATAATGTAGCAACAAGAAACAAAAAAACTAGGACAAAAAAAATAGACCACAAACAGAGTGGACATCAACTTAGATGTGACATAACTATGTCACATCTAGATGTGTCCTAGACAGACCCTTAAAAAATTGTCCGCCAGTTTTTGTTTCTTTTTTCCGGGAATGCGCGTATTCTATTTAAAACCACTGCTATGGAGAGATTTTTTTTACTCCATTATAGCCTTTTGTTTGATAGAGTTTCTCACGTCTCGCTCTCTCACCCTCTCCATATCAAAACAAGATGACAGTGTCCAGTCTATCTCTCTCCTCGCCGGTGGTCACAGATCCGGCCGAATACCATCTGCTGCGAGAGGTGAGGAGGTGCAGCGTTGACGTTGTCGCCGTCGGCGACGGAGGGAGCCAATGCGCACCGTCCTCTTGGAGCCGGCGCTGGCGCGGACGAAGATCCTCCGCGCCCTTGTTCGCTGCCGCCGTGTGGGCAGATTCCGCCCGCCCGCCTAAACGACATCTCGCCCACCTGAGGTATAACTTCTTGTACTGGTCCAGCTCCCTAGGTTGCTGCGTGTGGGTTTTCTTCTGTGTGACTACACCCCAGCTCCCCATGCATAGTAGCTACGGTTCGTCGGCTGGTCCAACATCACCTACTAGTACTATTATAGAGGAAATGCCACTCGAAAAGTTGTCCTGATTTATGCCTCGGTGGAGGTATACATGTTGTTTAGACAAAAAGTACATGGTGGTTGTGCGGTCATTGTCCATATGGTGGTAGTACTATCACTGGTTAATTGACGAAATGCTTTTTTTCTCGGGTATCCTGGTTTAGTTCCCATCAAGATATAATTATGATGCTTCTGTTTGTTGGTGTACTTTTCATTAACCCTTTTGTATATTTTTGGAAACAGTGATGCGTGTCTCCATACCCGGGCATGTCTTCCTCAATTTTAGTGGAACTGCACAAAATTGGATGGCCATTGTTGTTCCGCCTCACTGTCCTCTGCCACGTGGTTCTTCCTTCCTCGAGCTTGATTACTGAGAAGAAACAGACCACAGTGAGGATTTGTCGAACTTCATAGGTGCCTCGCCCAAACTTGATGCCAAATGGATGATGCATCACCACGATGACCTATCAATGCTCATGGTCGCGCCTCATGGTTGCGTCGGCTGGTGAAGCTGATCAATTTTCAATGAAAAACAAGCTGTCTTCCATCAGTGCTCTTTGCTGGTTACACACAAAGATGATATCCTTCATCTGTTCACCTTGGTTGCGTTGGAGACGCAGTCGTCTTTCACGTTGGTGCAATTTTATCACACAATTGGCTATGAACCAAATGTTTCCTCGAAGAAGGATCGACGTTGGTACTAAGAGCATAAGTTTTGTATTGATTTCTAAGCCTTCTCACAACTTTGTCTCCAGCTCCCCTGTAATTTTATTTGTCCAACTATTAACTTTGATTTAAAAAATGGTGTGGACTAAAAACCCGGATGGACGTAGTAGCCCTCCATTTTTATTTACTCCGCATATTAGATTTGACTGAAGTCAAACTTTGTAATACTCTCAAACCTTTCCGATAATTGAAATTGAAATTCTTTATTTGTACACACTCTCACACGTTTCCGATAATTTGGCGCATGTGTGGTTCTTCACTTAAGGGAGGGTAGTGTACCACACGTGAAGGACAGGAAGTGCGACCAGGACGCGTGGGCGTGGATCGTTAGTTCATCGGAAGTAGTACTAGTTTTCTTCACTGTACATTAAATAAAGAGTTTCGTTTCGTACTTACACAATTTAAAACAATTGTTATGGAGAGAATAGGAAAACCACTCCACTATATATTAGTCGTATACACAGGAGAGTACTATATGGACGCCGCTTCATTGACTTAGTGCACCTGCCTTTGGGTTTATGACAGGTGGGCCCAAAATGTGGCTGACTCACCTGTCATACAGCCAAAAGTAGATGGAGTGAAGGCACCGGAGCTCAGTCTGTACTACATTAGTATATATATAAGCGGGAGCCTCAGCGTTTGTTCGCTAGGGTTTGCACTCTCCACACGCTCGCCGCAATACATATATGTTACACGCTGGAGGCTCAGCATTCATTTGCTAGGGTTTGCTATATTCACAGAGTCTCACCATCTCTTCACCAGATCTAAACAAGACTGTGTTGGCCTCTTGTCTCTCTCTCCCCCCTCACAGCTGGTGAAGGAGGCGTCCGTATCCCGTCGCACCGGGAAGGGGAGGAGGTGCAGCGTTAACTCTATCGCCTTCGGCGAGGGAGGCAATCCACTGCCGGCTGCGCTGTTCTCTTTCACCTAGCGCCTGTGCGGGAGGGCCACCGACCCCTTCTTCCTCGCTACCGTACGTAGTGTGGGCAGATCCGGCCTCCCGCCGCATGCCTTGCCACATCCTGACGACCCTAAGGTATAAGTTTCTTTGAAACCGTCATTGCTCTAGCTGCATGTGGATCTTTTTCGATCTGTAGTCGAATCTAGGTCTTGGTTCAAAGAGGAAAGAAAGGTGCGGTGGGGTGGAGCATGAATCTAGGACGTGGTTCAATGAGGAAAGGAGGGAGGAAAAGTAGTATAGACTGGCTATCCAGCCGCTTTGTTGGTCGAAAAGGGAAAAAGGGGGTAACCCAGTACACACATCTGTAAGGAACCGATCTCTTTGTTGAAAAGGGAAAGAAACTAGGGGGGTCGGGTAGTTTGTGCAGGACTAGATTTTCTACCCTCACATAGGAAAAAAGTTCAAAGAGAACAAATATGGGACCAACACAGATATGCTGCTTGGCTACATACTCTGCATCACCCATTTATACGTGTGGACGCACATGGTGCTAGCATGTCCCATACAGCTATTTTGCTGTTGTTAATCTAAGAATGCCGCCGGAAAATTGAAGCAACGCCACTGTTAAAAGTAAATTACATTTTTAACGAATGTTGTTTCAAGAGAGTGTCTTTGTTAATATGAATCAATGCAATCGTTTTAGAAATGCTACTATCCTACTTTGTTTTCCATCCAAGATAAGTTAGATGCTTCTTTCTGTCACCGTTTGTTTCATCCTCCTTTATCGGCAAGTAATTGTTTCCTATTTTGCCTATGTTAAAACAGGGGTATCAATTCAACTTGTTGCTATTGCGACATTTTGCTTCCCTACTCGAAACACTTATGTTTTAAGAGTGTTTTGTGCAGTTCAACTTGAATGTCACACCGGTGACTTTGCTTAATTTTGGTGGAACTGCACAAAAGAAGATCGAGATTTGTTTCCAGTGTTCCTATCGAGTTGTTTCAAATCTTGGTCTCAACCACATGATATCTATTCAACTTGTTGCTATTGCGACATTTTGCTTCGCTACGCGAAACACTTTGCTTGATTTCAGTGCAACTGCACAAACGGAGATTGGATTTCCTATTCGTGTTAGAAGATTTGTATTTTATCCTGGTGTTCTCATGAAAGGTCAGTACAGGCCTTCATCCACATGATTGTGCAGTGTGCTTTGAGATGTTGTGCTACTTGTATTGGTACTGTTTAACATAAATGTTGAACTGAAGCTATTGTATTGCTGTCTTTTCCCATTAAGTAGTGAACAAAAATGGGACCAACCCAGACATGATGCTTGTTGCTTTGTTACAACAAACTCTTCATCACCCCCTTTATAAGTAGATGGAAGCACATATTGTTGTTGCGCCCACTCTCCCCTGGAACTTTTTATGCTTTTCGTTAATCTAATGCTGCTGGTAAAATTAAGCAATGCCACTCTCAGAATTAATTAACTACTGAATCTTAGTTCAAAACTGCAACACTTGTTAGGAATGGTACTATCCTGCTTTGTAGTTCTTTCTACATGTTTAACCAAGGTATTGTTAAGATAATGTCTCTTTAAAAATGAATCAGTTGCATTGTTTTAGGAATGGTACTTTTCTGCTTTGTCGTTCTTTATACATGTTGAACCAAGGCATTGTTAAGATAATGTCTCAGTCAATATGAATGAATCACACTGATGGAGAATTGCTACTCTCCTGCTTTGTTTCCCATTAAGACAAGTCATCAACCGTTATTTCTCAGTAATTGTCTCCCTTATACCTATTGTTGCTTACAGGGATATCAAAATTAAAGCTCGGTTTTATTCCGACTTCGATTTTAGTTGAACTGCACAAAACGAGCCAATGTGTCCAAGGCAAACTGCTGCATTACTGGGTCCAGTTGGTCGTTCCACTTTGCAGAAAGAAGCAGTCACTGGATGCGGTACATTACAGAAGGAATGATCGAGAAGCTTTATAGAGTATTATTAGACACTTTTGACATGACTAGTCTGCAGAGACCATTGGCAATTTAACAACACATGGGGTGCCCTGGGCAAAAAGTGCCCAAACAAGTACAAGAAGCTAAGACAGGACACGATCATAGGCATTACATATTTTGAATGGGAAAAGCTTGTCAAAGTTTAATCATTGATGTTAGCAAGAAGACGTTAGTTTAATATATTGGAATTGGAAAACCTTTTCAAAATTTGCTCATTGATGTTAGCAAGAAGACGTTAGTTTAATATACTGGAATTGGAAAACCTTGTCAAAATTTGCTCATTGATGTTAGCAAGAAGACGTTAGTTTAAAATATTGGAATTGGAAAACCTTGTCAAAATTTGCTCATTGATGTTAGCCAGAAGACATGCATTTGATATTTTTGAGTGGGATGCCCTTGCTGTGAGCAGCGTCGAGTGTTTTTTTTTCCTATTCCTGTGTTCAGTTTAGATGTAAATAGTTACTCAGCTGATATATTCCTGTGTTAAGAGTTTGTTCTGAATATTGTCTATGTAATGCCAGGCCTTGTGTTTGATTGCAAAGTTGAGCTTGGAATGTTGTGGCATGCGGCATCACGAGCTGTTCACCGTGCCTCCTGAGAATAATGCTTCGTATTGTTTTGCATGTCGATCTAATGCCAGTGATTTTCTTGTTAAGAAGATCATCCTCTTCTGTTGTTTTCGTGCGTAAGAAGTTCATCGTCTGATGTTTCATTCATAGCCTATACGACATGTCGGGTAGGTTAGACGTGAAACCATATGATCTTCCGACCAACTCATGATATTAGGACGTGATTGGATCGTCGTTTTCCAACCAAAACCGCTTGTAAAACTGACGCTTGTAAATTAAAGCAGATGGTCTCGGGTGAAGGCGCTTGGTTGGTCGATTTCGACTAGTAAAATATCGGAAGTACTTCACACACGATAAAAACACTGAACGACACTCGGCCGGTTGCTAATCCAGCTGTTAGCTACTGTTTCAGCCTTGCCCATGGATGGCATGATACGCACGTCGTGCATGTATCGTCTGGTAATGTCGTCCATATAGCAATGCTCGTAAAATATACACTGGTCTCTCAAATTACACGTGTAACCCGCCGGTTTTACTTATAGACCTCGGGCCTTCCGATGACGAGTAAATTACACTTGTATGTTAATACAAGTTTGAAATAAACCGGAGCTCCCAAGCGCGGCCTTACCATTTCATGCCGTCTCAGTTTCTCGAAGGTGCTCATAGGTGTCCGATGATCCTGGCTTCCTGAATGAGCAGCGGGCGCTGTATCAGACCTCCGTAGGGCCCGCGAGGCCCTCTCCATTGTCCTTCGAGTTGTTGCGCTCGCCGTGGTGCCGAGCATTGTTAACATGGTCAACGAACATGAGGATTCAGGAGATGACTTTATTTTGACTGGATGACACTAGGGACCCACTAGGGCCATAGCCGTACGTACGCAAGTGCCTCCTTATTATGTACAACTATATATTTTTTGCTTTCTCTTGGTTTCCTGACATCACGGTCCCACACCATTGTCAACCTATGTAGTCAATATAAACGAGAGAATTGCACAAGGTGCGGACGATAGCTGGGACCAAGCAGCTCGAGCAGTATTTGTGTTTTTGAGGCGTGAGCACTTCAGAGTTTTTCTTGGCGATGATTTCGTTGTTGTTCAGAGGAGAGCAGGGTATTAACTGGGCAGGCTGTGGCCCGTCTTCCCCAGGCCAGATATCCAGCCCAGATACTACCTTTTTCAAGATGAAAATGGCTAGCCCAGCTATACGTCTTTTTGAGGAATACCCAGGCAACTTGCTATTCTCCGCCCCGTTGGGCTGCAAATCTTTCCTAGGAGGGATGCATTAGGCTTAACAGGAAAATGGGCTTTAAAAATAATAAATGGGATGTAATTATAAAAACTGGACAGTAACTATAAAAAATGCACCAAACACGAAATTAGTTTATAAAATATTATTTATGGATTTTGAAAATCTTAAATTTTCATTGTTGCGCACGCAATGTTTCGTTGGATTTTTACGTAATACAAATTTATATTTAATCTGACTAGAAATTTCGGGATAAAAATATTTCGGATCCCATCAAAATGTGGGAAATTTTATTGAATTCTGTCTTCAACGGTTGGTTGAAATTATTAATCGTTGTCCTAGCTAGAAAATGGGCTGTACTTTTAACAAACTGTAAATGGGCTGTTGTAAATTCCATTAGAATTCAAAAATGGGCTGTACATTCTTACAAAACGCAAATGGGCTATAAGTTCTCTGCCACACACTTGTGGGCCTACTAAGTGACGCGTCCCCTAAAAAAATAAGTTGACCTGTATGCAAGGCTTTGTCAACTTATTATAGTCAACACACGGTTCTAGCAGCAGTGGCCGTTGGATGTCTATCCAACGGATGTCGTGCTTCTTCTTCAATCTCGGATATTCTTAGCTTCGGCCGCCCAAAAAATGATTCCTCCCCTTGACCTCTGGGGCGCACCGTTTCGGAGGCTGACCTGTGGGCCTACTAAGTTGGAGCGTACCAAGGGCTTTGTCAACTTAGTCAATATAAACGATTCTAGCTTCAGTGATCGTACGATGTCCATCCAACGGCCGTAGTGCTTCTTCAACCTCTGGTCTTCTTGGTCCAGCCGCCCAAAGCAGCGCCGGTCGTGCCGCCTGCTCCTTCCTCCCGTCGCCGGCTGTGCTGCCGCGGAGGCCTCACCGCCGCCATACTACTCCCACCGCTGGCCAGGCCATCCCTCCACTCACCCACACCCCCTGTTATTCTACGGCGACGGCAGCCTCACACCGCAGCTGAACCTGTGAACCCTCGTACTCCTCTCCGTGCGGACTTCCACTACTGCGTCTTCCTCGGCTCCGTGTCGTCCCTTCCTAGGCGTCGCCGTTGTCCACCGCCCTGGTGCTCTCGGCGCGGCGTGGTGGTCAACGACCGACTTCCATCAGAAGAGTACTATACGTGGAGAGGCTGACAGCTGGGTCCACGGCGGCCGCAAGGAAGTGCCTCCTTATTACACACAAAATAATTATTCCTCCACCTGACAGCAGGGACCCACCGGACGGGCCACCTTATTTCGCGAAAAAACGTTTCCCCCCTGACTGCTGATACCCACCGGACGGGCCATCGTATTTCGCGAAAAAAACGTTCCCCCCGCTGTCAGCTCGGACCCACCGAAAGTGCCTCTTTATTACGCACAAAAAAATGAATACTCCCCCTGCTAGCTGGGATTCACCTTGGTGGGAAGCTGACTTGTGGGCCTACTAAGTTGACGGGGACGAAGGGCTTTGTCAACTTAGTCAATATGAACGATTCTAGCTCCAGTGACCGTACAATGTCCATCCAACGGTCGTAGTGCTTGTTCAACCTTTGGTCTTCTTGCTCCAACCGCCCAAAGCAGCGCCGGTCGTGCCGCCTGCTCCTGCATCCCATGGCCGGCTGTGCTACCGCGGAGGCCTCACCGCCTCCATACTACTCCCACCGCTGGCCAGGCCATCCCTCCACTCCACTCACCCACACCCCCTGTTATTCTGCGGCGACGGCAACGCAGCCGAACCAGTGAACCCTCGTACTCCTCTCCGCGTGGGCATCCACTTCCGCGTCTTCCCCAGCTCCGCGTCATCCCCTTCCTAGGCCTCACCGTCGTCCACCGCCGTGGTGCTCTCGGCGCGGCGTGGTCAATGTGGTCAACGACCAAATTCCATCGGAAGAATACTGTACGTGAAGAGGCTGACAGCTGGGTCCACGGCAGCTGGAAGGAAGTGCCTCCTTATTACACGGAAAATAATTATTCCTCCACCTGACAGCAGGGACCCACCGGACGGGCCACCACTATTTCGTGAAATAAACGTTTACCCCTGACTGCTGGGACCCACCCGACGGGCCACCGTATTTCGCGAAAAAAACGTTCCCCCTGCTGTCGGCTCGGACCCACCGAAAGTGCCTCCTTATTACGCACAAAAAAAATGAATACCCCCTGCTAGCTGGGACCCACCTTGGTGGGAGGCCGACTTGTGGGCCTACTTAGTTGATGGGGACGGAGGGCTTTGTCAACTTAGTCAATATAAACGATTCTAGCTCCAGTGACCGTACGATGTCCATCCAACGGCCGTAGTGCTTCTTCAACCTCTGGTCTTCGTGCTCCAGCCGCCCAAAGCAGCGCCGGTCGTGCCGCATGCTCCTGCTTCCTGTGGCCGGATGTGCTACCGCGGAGGCCTCACCGTCCCCTACTATTCCCACCGTTGGCCAGGCCCTGCGGCGAGGGCAGCCTCACACCACAGCCGAACCAGTGAACCCTCGTACTCCTCTCCGCGCGGGCTTCCGCTGCCGCATCTTCCCCGGCTCCCAGTCGTCCCCTTCCTAGGCCTCGCTGTCGTCCACCGCCCTGGTGCTCTCGGCGCGGCGTGGTCAACATGGTCAAGGAATGACTTCCGACTGTATGTGGAGAGGCTGACAACTGGGTCCACGGCCGCAGCAAGGAAGTGCCTCCTTATTACGCGGAAAATAATCATTCCTCCACGTGACAGCGGGGACCCACCGGACGGGCCACCGTATTTCGTGAAAAAAACGTTTCCCCCCTGACTGCTGGGACCCACCAGCTGCACCTTCGCACGCAAGGAAGTGCGTCCGGGCAAAAAAAACGATTCACCCCCCTGAATGTTGGGACCCACCAGCTACATCTTCGCACGCAAGGAAGTGCATCCGGGCAAAAAAAGATTCGTCCCCTTGACTGCTGGGACCCACCAGCTACATCTTCGCATGCAAGGAAGTGCGTCCGGGCAAAAAAAAATGATTCGCCCCCTGACTGCTGGGACCCACCAGCTACATCTTCGTAGGCAAGTAAGTGCTTGACAGTTGGGACCCACCTGGTCGAAGCGTACGTACTGTTGTCATTCTGGTCGCGAACGTGTACGTACATACTGTCGATGTAGAGGCGCCCACGTGTCGTAGTAGAGGCGCACACGTGTCATAGTAGAGGCGCGCACGTAGCATGTACACGTACGTACAATGGCGAGGGCGCAAGAAAGAAAATACGGCCACGTACGTACATACGGGCAGGGTCTCAAACGCCTACTCGCGCATACGTACATGGCTGGGTCAGAATAGAGAAACAGCGTCGTCGTTGTGTTCATGGGGAGGCAATGAAATGCGTCGTGTTCATGGGGAGGCAACGGAATGCGTCGTGTTCATCGGGAGGCAACGGAACGCGTGGGAGCCAACCGGCTTGGACGGAACAGGCGATGGAAACGAGGCCTGGCGTACCGCAAAACGGAGGAAACGACCTTGTGTTTGACTGGCCACGTTCGAAACAGGGTCCTGTTGATCGGGAGGGGTGTGGCGTACCGCAAAACGGAGGAAATGGACCTCCTACGGTTGAAACAAGGGTCCTGTTGATCGGGAGGGGTGTGGCGTACTGCAAAACGGAGGAAACATACCTCCTACGGTCGAAACGGGGGTCCTGTTGATCGGGAGGGGTGTGGCGTACCGCAAAACGGACGAAATG
>NC_041385.1:195365680-195381607 GCF_002162155.2 Triticum dicoccoides | reverse complement strand
CTCCATCTCTACTGTTCATCCAGCCCTCCACCGTCTACTGTTCATCCAGCCCTCCACACCACGGGGTCCTGTTCAACCACCCCTCCACGACTACCCCTCCACCGTCTACTGTTCATCTAGCCCTCCACACCACGGGGTCCTGTTCATCCAGAGGCAATGCCACCGCTCACTGTTCATCCACCCCCCCCACAACGCTCACTGTTCATCCAATCGACCGACTTCAGTTAGCAGCAGTAGCGAAGGAATCGCTCCATCGGGTTCAGTTAACAGCCATCGATCGATCGCTCGGGTTCAGTAACGCGTAGCCTGCAGTGCAATCGCTCGGGTTCAGTTAGAGCCCAACGCCTCGCTCGGGTTCAGTTAGAGCCAACGCCTCGCACCTGTACGAGAGAAACGCGCATCGCTCGGCCCCCGACCTCCCACCGTAACCGGCAACTCCCCGAAATTTTCCTCCCCCTCGCTTCTACCACGGTTTTTTCCGTCATGGACGGCCCAAAGAATGTCATGCAGCTGCGTCTCCGGCCCGCCCAGGACGAAAATCCCATTTTCTGTCATGATTTTTTTCATAGAAGTAGGAGCCCACCACATCTATGATGATACCGGGTTTTGTCACAATTATCGTCATAGAAGTGTCATATGTATGACAGAAAAAAATTCGTTCGGCCCAAAATGTCACGGATGTGTCTTTTTTTTGTAGTGTTATTTGAAGTTTTTAGAGGTGGCACATGCAAATTTACTTAAGACGGCAGGGTAATACCACATATAGGTAGATATGGTGGACTCATATGGAATGACTTGGGTTTAAGGTTTTTGATGCAAAAGCAGAATTCCCACTTAGTACAAGCGAAGGCTAGCAAATAGGTTGAGACGCGGCCAGCTAGAGAGTGAAAACGGTCATGAACATGCACTATGCATAAGTAACATTGGATACTAGCATGAGTAGGATATGAACACCATGAACATAAATATCATAGGGGCTATGTTGGTTTTGATTCAATTACATGCATGAACATGTGCCATGTCAAGCCACTCGAATATTCAGAGGAGGATACCATATCATCATACTACATCATAATCATTTTAATGCAATGTTGACATCCAAGATAAATCTTTATCCACTCCTAGCTACTTAAGCATGGCATGAGAAACTATAATCTCTAATTGTCATTGCAAACGTGTTTGCTCATAATAGGCTAAATCATGGGTACTAGGTTAAACATATTTACAAAAACAGAACAACTCGAGTTCATACCCGTTTTTCTCTGCCACAACCAGTTCATCAAATATCGTCATTATTGCCTTTCACTTGCACGACCGAACGATATGAAAATAATAATTGTGCAAGAGTGCCATGAACTAAGATGGAATCTACAAACATTTTATTCAAAAAGGAGAAGACAAGGTAATATGGGCTCTTTGTTAGATCAATAATATTGCATATGAGAGCCACTCAACATTTTCATCGTGGTCTTCTCCTCAGTACGACTCAATAGGAAGAAAATAAGTTCAGAGAAACACACTGATTTTTTTGGAGCTTTTGGTTTTTCTTGAACAAGCAAATAAAAAAGAAAAAGAAAAAAGATAAAAACTATTTACATGGGAAAGCTCCCAACAAGCAAAAGAAGATCAAGGAAATCTTTTTGGATTTTCTGTTTATTACTACAACAATTTGAACTAGGAAGAAAAACCGAAAAGAAGCAGGAAATAAATTTTTGGATTTTCTCAAAGTTTTTCAAACACACAAGAAGAAAGCGAGAAAAATAAATTTAACATGGATGATACAATGAAAAAGTGTGGACACCAACAACTGGAGTGAAATGTGTGAACAAGAATGCAATGTCGGTGGAAATATGTACTCCCCCATAACTCCCTTGGAGTTCTTCTTGGAAGTAAACTTCCTAAAGATACTCATTTTTTCCTATGAACAAAATTCTGAAATTTTTAGTCCCCAAATTTTTTCTCAACAAAACTTCACAAGATTGAAAGCAACTACTCATAGGGATGCATAGAGACCATAGCAAGCATTCAAACTACTTAGAACTCTAAGAATTCAATATGCAAGCTCATCTATAGCAGTACCAATAGTAACTAATTATTCAGAATACAGACCACTAAAGCAAAAACTAATTAGACCAACGGAGGAGTCACATACCAAGCAACAATCCCCCAAAACATTTTCGAAAACGGAGCTTCGAGCAAAGAGATCGAAATCTATGGGTTCGGGAGCAAGAACACGAGAGAGAGAGAGAGAGAGAGAGAGAGAGAGAGAGAGCAAAGGTGATTTTTTTTTCTGGAGGTAGGTGGTGATGTGGGATGAAGAGATAAGTGAGGGCCCATGAGGGGACCACAACCCACCAGGGTGCAGCTGGGGGTCCTGGCACGCCCAGGTGGGTTGTGCCCACCTGGTGCACCTCCCTCTGATGTTATTTGCACCAAAAGTTCTTCAATATTCAGAAAAATCATATTAAATTTTTAGAGCATTCTAAGAACTTTTATTTTTGGGTCATTTTTTTATTGCACGGGAAATTCCGAAAACAGACAAAACATGGCATTTTATTTTATTTAACTAATAAAAACAGAAAACAACAGGTAGGGATAGAAGGTAGTGCTCACTAAATTCATCAACTTCATACCTCTAAAAAATGATCAATTAATAAGGTTGATCAAGTCTTATTAACAACCACTTTCCATTAGCATGAAACCGAAGAACTTTCGTAAAACACTATGTTACCTCAATAGGGATATGAATATCCCCAACAATAAGCATTTCATATTTCTTTTTGACAGTAGGTAAGGGTAGTTGAAAACTTCAAATAGTGATTGTCGGAGATTTTTCAGTAACATTAATACCATTCACTTAGAATTGTTTCTTCGGAAAGTGCATTGTATGCTCATTACCATTGATATGAAAAGTGACCTTGCTTTTATTGCAATCAATAACAACCCCTGCGGTATTCAAGAAGGGTCTACCAAGGATAATCAACATGTTGTCATCCTTGGGCATCTCAAGTATAACAAAGTCAGTCAAAATAGTAACATTAGCAACAACAACGGGCACATCCTCACAAATATCGATAGGTATGGCAGTTGATTTGTTAGCCATTTGCAAAGATATTTCAGTAGGTGTGAGTTTATTCAA
Source organism: Triticum dicoccoides (assembly GCF_002162155.2). Taxonomy (NCBI): domain Eukaryota; kingdom Viridiplantae; phylum Streptophyta; class Magnoliopsida; order Poales; family Poaceae; genus Triticum; species Triticum dicoccoides. Next base: position 195,378,468 of record NC_041385.1, on the reverse strand, counting down.
ATCAAGTCTTTTATATAAAGAGAAAGGCATAACACTAACTCCAGCTCCCAAATCACATAAAGGAGTTTTCACATAATTTCTGTTGATGGAGCAAGGTATAGTTGGTATTCTCGGATCTCCAAGGTTTTTAGGTACTATAATTAGCAAGCATGGTGGAGATTTCAGCTTCCGGTATTTTTCTCTTATTGGTGATGATGTCTTTCATGTACTTTGCATAAGGAGGCATTTTTAAGATATCAGTCAAGCGAGTACGCAAAAAGACTGGCTTCAGCATTATAGCAAAGCGTTCAAATTCTTCTTCATCTTTCTTTTTAGTTGACTTCGATGGAAAGGGCATAGATTTTCTAACCCATGGTTCTCTTTCCTTACCGTGTTTCCTAGCAACAAAGTCTCTTTTATCTTATCTTTTATTCTTGGGTTGTGGGTTATCAAGACCAACTGCTGGTTCTATCTCAACATCATTGTCTGGTTCTTTATTATTTGTTTGAGTATCTTCCTGAACCTCATCATTATCAGAAGGTGAATGTTCGCTACCAGATTGAGTTTCAGCATCAGAGATAGAAACTTCATTATCATTATCAGGAGTTTTTTCTACTTCAGGTTCACTAGAGGCATGCAAAGTCCTATCATTTTTCTTCTTCTTTTTCCTTTTAGAAGGATTATGTGCATCAGTGTTAACCCTTTGAGAGTCTTGTTCAATTCTGTTTGGGTGTCCCTCAGGATAAAGTGGTTCCTGAGTCATCCTACCTCCTCTAGTCATTACTCTAACAGCATGATCATTGATATTATTATTCATCTCATCTAACAACTCTCTTTGAGATTTAGCAACTTGTTCAATTGATTTGAACCATAGAAGCATGCTTCCCTACACCTCTAACATCATTTGAGATTCTAAATAACAAGTCACTCAAGCGAGCAATCATATCAGAATTGTATTTCAATTGTTTCATACCATTTGCATTGAAGTGATCTTGCTTTCTAATGTAAATTTCAAACTCATAAAGGCATTGGCTAGGGTGCATATTGTAAGTATTATCATTATCATTGAATTTCATTAGAGAATTTACCTCTACCACCTTAGGTGGTGGTGGTGTATCAAGCCCATGTATTTCTTCAATAGGAGGTAAATTTTTGACATCCTCGGCTTTAATACCTTTTTCTCTCATAGATTTCTTTGCCTCTTACATATTTTCAGGACTGAGTGATGTCTACTATGCAACTTTATTCTTGTAGACACGTGTTGAGCCTCCAAGCGCAGAGTTATGTAGGACAATAGCAATTTTCCCTCAAGTGGATGACCTAATGTTTACCAATCCGTGGGAGGCATAGGATGACGATAGTCTCTCTCAAGCAACCCTACAATCAAATACAAGAAATCTCTTGTGTCCCCAACACACCCAATACAATAGCAAATTGTATAGGTGCACTAGTTCAGCGAAGAGATGGTGATAAAAGTGTAGTATGGATAGTAGATATGAGTTTTTGTAGTGCGAACAATAAAAAACAGCAAGGTAGTGAATGATAAAATGGAGCAGAAATGGTATTGCAATAATGGAAAATGAGGCCTAGGGTGCATACTTTCACTAGTGCAATCTCTCAACAATGCTAACATAGTTGGATCATATGATTATCCCTCAAAGTGCAATAAAGAATCACTCCCGAGTTCCTATTAGCGGAGAACAAAAGATAGAAATTGTTCGTAGGGTACGAAACCACCTTAAAGCTATTCTTTTCGATCAATCTATCCTAGAGTTCGTACTAAAATAACAGCAAGCTATACTTTCTGATCGATCTAATCAAGAGTTCATACTAAAGTAACACAGTATGATAGATATCAACCAACTCCAATGTCACCTAGATACCCCAATGTCACCGCGAGTACTCGTGAGTTAATTATATGTAAGTATCAAACAATTTCAGATTTATAATACTCATTCCACACAAAGAGCTACAAGGAGACCCCAAAGTTTCTATTGGAGAAAAGATAATAAAAACGTGTATCAAACCCTACACATAGATTACCCCAAAGTCACCTCGGGAATCCGCAAGTTGAGTGCCATAACATATATCAAGTGAATCAAAATAATACCCCATTGTCACCACAGGTATTCATATGCAAGACATATATCATGTATTCTCAAATCTAAACATTCAATCCGACAAGACAAAACTTCAAAGGGTAAAGACTCAATTCATCACAACAAGAGTAGAGAGGGGAGAAACATCATATGATCCATCTATGTTAACAAAGTCCATGATACATCAAGATTGTGACATCTCAAGATTGTGAGCGAGAGAGATTAAACACATATCTACTGGTACAAACCCTCAACCCCGAGGGTGGACTACTCCCTCCTCATCATGCTGGCCGTCGAGATGATGAAGATGGCCACCGGTGATGACTCCCCCTCCGGCAGGGTGCCTGAATGGGTCCCGATTGGTTTTCGGTGGCCATAGAGGCTTGCGGAGGCAGAACTTCCGATCTAGGGTCTCCTTGAGGGTTTTTGGAATATTTGAGAATTTATAAGGCGAAGAGGGGGTGCGGGAGGCCACTGAGGTGGGCACAACCCACCGGGGCGCGCCTGGGGAACCAGGCACGCCCTGGTGGGTTGTGCCCCCCTCGGGGCACCCCCAGGTGCCGCTCTGGCCCATTGGTGGTCTTTTGGTCCATAAAAAATCCACAAAAACGTTTCGCGGTGTTTGGAGACCTTTGTTTTCTGCACACAAAACAACACCACGGTAGTTCTGCTGAAAACAGCATCAGTACGGGTTAGTTCCATGCAAACCATACCAAAACCATATAAAATTATTGTAAACATGGCATGAATACTTCATAAATTATAGATACGTTGGATACGTATCAGCATCCCCGAGCTTAATTCCTACTCGTCCTCGAGTAGTTAAATGATAAAAGAAATAATTTATGAAGCGTGAATGCTAGCAAAGTGCATAAGTTTGATCAATGACAATTTCAATCACTTTTCCTAGCATCATAATAGCAATTCTTTCTTATAGAACTTCTCATGACCAAGTAGCAACCAATTCACATGTTAAGGTTCAAACAATGAATTCTCTGGAAACTCAACAACCTATATTCTTAGTCACCAAACAATTGCAATTCAGCTTATTCAACAGAGTCTAAGTAAGAGTTCCACATACTCAACCATCATATAGTCTTCTATGATTGCTAACACTCACCGCATACACATGAGCAAAACGTTTCAACCGGACACATAGAAAGATAGGGGCTTATAATTTTGCCTCCCGACGTATTCACCTCAAGGGTGATGTCAACAATAATAACTCATGCTACCCATATCCAACTGGATATATGTGCCTAGATATTTCCTCGCCACATGATGCTTGCCAAAAGAGAAAAATAAAAAGGAATAGAGAGAAATACTTTGACTCTTGCATGAAAGTAAATACATAAAAGTAAAAGATAGGCCCTTCGTAGAGGGAAGTAGACTTTGCCATGCGCTTTTTGGTTGTATGCTCAACCCCTTAGTTCAAAATAACGTCACGTTATATTGCCCCTTGTGATAGCAACCTTTATTATGCAGTCTGTCGCTTTTACTCTTCGCCACCACAAGTTCGTACGCCGCTCAATTTTCTCTTATACTAAATGATCTAACACTTTTAGAAGCAATTTTTATTGCCTTATTGCACCGACTTACTTGAAGGATCTTGCTCAATCCATAGGTAGGTATGGTAGAATCTCAAAACAAGATTTGGGTTTAAGGGTTTTTTGGATGCCCAAGTAGTCTCTCTACTTGGTGCGGAATTTTTGGTTAGCAAAGATGGGGGGCAAGCACCACATGTTGAAGGATCTATGAAAATATAACTTCTATGTGAATATGAACAAACATAAATCATTATGTTGTCTTCCTTGTCCAACGTCAAATTTTTTGACATATAATATTTTGATGGGGGCTCACAATCACAAAAGATTTCCAAGATAGTGTATTTGCATGTGAAAGTTCTCTTCCTTCTACTAATCATTCATGAATTGCTTGTATGACCAATATTGTGATTGTCAAGCTTCAAAAGATTTCACTTTCTAAACCCAATGTGAAGCTACCACTCGGCATGTTATGAGTGTACAATCTCAACTTCATGACATTCAATTCATTCAACAATTTCTCATAGTATATAAGTGAAGCACAAGAGTAAATGACAAGCTACTCCAAAAAGATAAAAGTGAAGATCAAGCGAGTAGTTATGTAAATGGGTAGCTATTTGAGGACTCTATTTTATTTAAAAGTTTTAGATCTAAGTATTTTATTTAAACAACAATCAAAGCAAAATAAAATGACATTCCAAGCATAGCACAACTCATGTGAAGAAGTAAGAACTTAGGCTCAACCAATACTAACCGATAATTGTTGAAGAAGAAAGGTGGGATGCCTACCGGGGCATCCCCAAGCTTAGATGCTTGATACTTCTTGGAATATCAGCTTGGGATGCCTTGGGCATCCCCAAGCTTGAGATTTTTTGTCTCCTTAATTCCTCTCATATCACGGTTTCCCTAAATCTCAAAAACTTCATCCACACAAAGCTCAACAAGAACTCATGATATAAGTTAGTACAAACCAATGCAAAACCCTTATCATTCTCTACTGTAGAAAACCACAAAAATTATTATTCAACATTGCATACTAAATCTGCATATTTAATACTTCTATCCTCAAATAGAATCATTAAACAAGCAAACATATGCAAACAGTGTAAACATAACAGCAATCTGCCAAAACAGTACAGTCTGTAAAGAATGCAAGGGTATCAATACTTCTTAAAATTACAAAGGTTATGAAAATATACCACCCTGTAGAAAATTTATCAGAGCTTATTCTGCAAAATATTCTCAACATTTTATCACATTCTGACTTTTCTAGGGAATTTTTGCAACAGCGGTAAACTTTCTGTTTTCAAACAGCAACAAGTATACTTGCAAAATAAGCATGGCAAAGGCTGTCATTGACACTTTTATTGAAATAAAAGATGAAAAACATTATTTTAAATAACAGAAATCAAATCCTAACAAAATAAACTGATACCCCAAGCAAAACACATATCATGTGACAAATGAAAACATAGCTCCGAGTGAGGTTACCGATAATGTTGGAGGCGAAAGAGGGGATGCCTTCCGGGGCATCCCAAAGCTTAGTTGCTTGGATCTTCCTTGAATATTACCTTGGGGTGCCTTGGTCATCCCCAATCTTAGGGTCTTGTCACTCATTATTCTCCTCATATCGACATCTCATCAAAAACTTGAAAACTTCAATCACAAAAAACTTAATGGAACTTCGTGAGATACGTTAGTATGATAAAGAGCAAAGCATTTCACTTTGGTACTGTCAAAGACAAGATTCATAATTGTTTCCATACAATGCCTACTGTAGCATATCATTTCCACAATTTATATTGAACAATAGAAGCCATAGAAACAAGGAAACAAGCAAACTATGCATTCAAAACAGAATCTGTCAAAAACAGAACAGTCTCTAGTAATCTGTACTCAAACCATACTTCTGCTACTACAAAAAATATGAAAAACTTGGGACCACGTGAGAAATTTGTATATTGATCTTCTGCAAATAGAATTAACTCAAAAGCACTCTTATGTTAAAAATGAGAGTTATTTTCGTGAGCGCAGAAGTTTCTATTTTTCAGCAAGATCAAATCAACTATCACCCAACATGATCCCAAAGGCTTTACCCGACACTTTATTGAAACAAAAACAAACATGATTACTATAGTAGCATAATCATGTGAACAAAAAACAGTAGATAAAAGTGTTGGGTTGTCTCCCAACAAGCGCTTTTCTTTAATGCTTTTTAGCTAGGCATGAGGAGTTCAATGATGCTCGCATAAAAGATAAAGATTGAAACATAACGAGAGCATCATGAATCATAAGTTCCTCTAATAATTTTCAGTAGAATCATGAATAGATTCATTCATATAACCATCACATAAATCATTCTTTTGATGATCCAAAAGCATAGAAAATTTATTACTCTTTATGGCATACATGTCATCATAATAATCATCATAAGTAGCAACTTTGTTCTCATCATAGTCAATTGAAAACTCTTCCAAAATAGTGGATGTATCACTAAAAAGAGTCATGACCTCTCCAAATCCACTTTCATCAATATTGAAATAAGTTTCAACACCCTCCAAAATAGTGGAATCGCTACTACCTAGAGTTGACACTCTTCCAAACCCACTTTCATCATTGTAATCATCATAAATAGGAAGCATGCTATCATCATAATAAATTTTCTTATTGAAAGTAGAAGGAATCAAAGGATCATATTCATTATGCAAAGCATCCCCAAGCTTAGGACAAGCATTATTTTCAGAAAATAAGTCTTCAAACATTTCATACTCATCAAACATAGCATCCCCAAGCTTGTGGTCTTGCATACCATCATAATCATTCTTATCAATAGCATGAATGGAACCAATAGTATAACAAACATTATTATCATATTCTTCCAAGCAAGTGGCAAAAATATTTCCAAGATCATAAAAGACATCATTGTCTTCCCAAGCATAATCACTACAACAAGTAGTAGGCAGCACAGAATCATACTCAATATCATCATCCTCCATCAACATATTTGATCCACTTTCATGAGGCACAATGGTGATAGGAGCAATGTTACTTGGGAGAGTTACCTTTTTACCTCTACTTTTTCTTCTTTTCTTTTTCTTCTTCACCACCTCACGTGTGGGTTTAATCAATTTTTTCGAGCTTCTTGTTGAAGAGATTGGTTGGATAGGAATCTCCTCCTCGTTACCTGATTCATCATAACAAACACTAGGATGGTATTGGGAAATATTTTTCCTTTCATTAGTACTCTCTTCATACTCTATTTTTTTCTTGTCTTTAGATAGTTGGCAATATAAGGATTCTCAATGCAATTTTCCGCACAAAATATTTAAATTTCCTCTAGATCAAAATCAAGAAATCTATTGAGATTAAATTTTGGTATACCCTTAGTTATACGTTTCATTTCTTCATACCCCAAAATAAGACTAAGCTCTTTATGATGCTCAAGGGTAATCAAGTTATCATAATGTTTGGACACAATTTGATCGTGAAACAAATAGCATTGGAGATTTAAATGACCACGTTCATTGCAAAGTTCGCAAGGATGGTGAGAAATATTAAATCTTTCAGCACAATCATCTAGCCTCTCTTGCAAGTTTTTCGTTTCTAAATATGTATGCTTCTTACAAAATCTATCTTCCCTTTTTGGTGTGCTTTTGAACTCCCAATTCAATCTGCAAAAAATGACATTCTTATAGGAGACATCATTATCATGGCTAGTGCAATCATCATTAGCATTTTGGATATTCAAAGAATTCATGCTAACAACATTGCAATCATGCTCATCATTCAAATAATTTATGCCAAACATTTTATTGACTTCTTCTTCTTCTAACAATTGAGCACAATTTTCTGAACCATTATTTTCAAGAAAGACATTATAAAGATGATCAATAATATGATGCAACCTTAATTCCTTTTTTGTAGTTTTCTTTTATAAACCGAACTAGTGATAAAACAAGAAACTAAAAGATTCGATTGCAAGATCTAAAGATATACCTTCAAGCACTCACCTCCCCGGCAATGGCGCCAAAAAAGAGCTTGATGTCTACTATGCAACTTTATTCTTGTAGACACGTGTTGGGCCTCCAAGCGTAGAGTTTTGTAGGATAGTAGCAATTTTCCCTCAAGTGGATGACCTAAGGTTTATCAATCCGTGGGAGGCGTCGGATGAAGATAGTCTCTCTCAAGCAACCCTGCAATCAAATACAAGAAATCTCTTGTGTCCCCAACACAACCATTACAATAGCAAATTGTATAGGTGCACTAGTTCGGCGAAGAGATGGTAATAAAAGTGTAGTATGGATAGTAGATATGAGTTTTTGTAGTGCGAACAATAAAAAACAGCAGGGTAGTGAATGATAAAATGGAGCAGAAATGGTATTGCAATAATGGAAAATGAGGCCTAGGGTGCATACTTTCACTAGTGCAATCTCTCAACAATGCTAACAGAGTTGGATCATATGATTATCCCTCAAAGTGCAGTAAAGAATCACTCCCGAGTTCCTATTAGCGGAGAACAAAAGATAGAAATTGTTTGTCGGGTACGAAACCACCTCAAACCTATTCTTTCCAATCAATCTATCCTAGAGTTCGTACTAAAATAACAACAAGCTATTCTTGCTGATCGATCTAGTCAAGAGTTCGTACTAAAATAACACCATACGATACATATCAACTAACTCTAATGTCACCTAGATACCCCAATGTCACCGCGAGTACCCGTGAGTTAATTATACGATAAGTATCAAACAATTTCAGATTCATAATACTCAATCCACACAAAGAACTACAAGGAGACCCCAAAGTTTCTAACAGAGAAAAGATAATAAAAGCATGCATCAACCCCTATGTATAGATTACCCCAAAGTCACCTTGGGAATCCGCAAGTTGAGTGCCATAACATATATCAAGTGAATCAAAATAATACCCCATTGTCACCACAGGTATTCATATGCAAGATATATATCATGTGTTCTCAAATCTAAACATTCAATCCGACAAGACAAAACTTCAAAGGGTAAAGACTCAATTCATCACAACAAGAGTAGAGAGGGGAGAAACATCATATGATCCATCTATGTTAACAAAGCCCATGATACATCAAGATTGTGACATCTCAAGATCGCGCGTGAGAGAGAGATTAAACACAAAGCTACTGGTACAAACCCTCAACCCCGAGGGTGGACTACTCCATCCTCATCGTGGTGGCCGCCGGGATGATGAAGATGGCCACCGGTGATGATTCTCCCCTCCGATAGGGTGCCAGAACGGGGTCCCGATTGGTTTTCGGTGGCTACAGAGGCTTGCGGAGGCAGGACTTCTGATCTAGGGTCTCCTTGAGAGTTTTTGGAACATTTGAGAATTTATAGGGCGAAGAGGGGGTGCGGGAGGCCACCAAGGTGGGCACAACCCAGCGAGGCGTGCCTGCAGGCCCAGGCGCGCCTTGGTGGGTTGTGCCCCCTCGGGGCACCCCCTAGGTACTGCTTTGGACAATTGGCGGTCTTTTGGTCCATCAAAAATCCACAAAAAGTTTCGTGGTGTTTGGAGAACTTTGATTTTTGCATAAAAAAACAACACCACGGTAGTTCTGCTGAAAACAGCGTCAGTCCAGGTTAGTTCCATGCAAATCATACCAGAACCATATAAAATTATTGTAAACATGGCATGAATACTTCATAAATTATAGATACGTTGGAGACATATCACTGAGATATAAGATACCCATCTTCTTCGGAGTGGGTTTAAGCGGTGGTTCGGGAAGAATCCAATCATCATAATTTTTCAATATGTTATTCAACAATTCTTCAGCTTGCCCAATAGTTCGTTCCCTGAAAACACAACCAGCACAACTATCTAGGAAATCCCAAGAAGCATCGGTTAGTCCATTATAGAAGATATCAAGTATTTCATTTTTCTTAAGAGGATGATCCGGCAAAGCATTAAGCAATTGGAGAAGCCTCCCCCAAGCTTGTGGGAGACTCTGTTCTTCAATTTGCACAAAGTTAAATATTTCATGTAAGGCAACTTGTTTCCTATGAGCAGGGAAATATTTTTCAAAGAAGTAATAAATCATGTCCTGGGGACTACGCACACAACCAGGAGCAAGAGTATTGTACCAAGCTTTAGCATCACCCTTTAATGAGAACAGAAATAATTTGAGGATATAATAATAGCGAATTTTCTCATCATGAGCAAAAAAGGGTGGCTATGTCATTCAACTTAGTAAGATGTGCCACGATGATACGTCTCCAACGTATCTATAATTTCTTATTGTTCCATGCTATTATATTATCTGTTTTGGATGTTTTATATGCATTTATATGCTATTTTTTATTATTTTTGGGACTAACCTATTAACCTAGAGCCCAGTGCCGGTTCCTCTATTTTCCCTGTTTTTGAGTATCGCAGAAAAGGAATACCAAACGGAGTCCAAACGGAATAAAACATTCACGATGATTTTCTTGGACTAGAAGACAACCAGGAGACTTGGAGATGAAGTCGGAGGAGCCACGGGGCGGCCACAAGGACGGAGGGTGCGCCCAGGGGGGTAGGGCGCGCCCCCACCCTTGTGGACCCCTCGTGCACCTCCTGACCTAATTCCTGCATCTATATATTCCCAAATATCCCCAAACCAACAGAGGCATCCACGAAAACACTTTTCCACCACCGCAACCTTTTGTACCCGTGAGATCCCATCTAGGGACCTTTTCCAGCACCCTGCCGGAGGGGGATTGGATCACGGAGGGCTTCTACATAAACTCTATTGCCCTTCCGATGAAGCGTGAGTAGTTTACCTCAGACCTACGGGTCCATAGCAAGTAACTAGATGGCTTCTTCTCTCTCTTTGATTCCCAATACCATGTTCTCCTCGATGTTCTTGGAGATCTATTCGATGTAATACTTTTTTGTTTTGCGTTTGTCGAGATCGAATGAATTGTGGATTTATGATTAGCTTACCTATCAATATTATTTGAATCTCCTCTAAATTCTTATAAGCATGATTTTATATCTTTGTAATTCTCTTCGAACTATCGGTTTGGTTTGGCCAACTAGATTGGTTTTTCTTGCAATGGGAGAAGTGCTTAGCTTTGGGTTCAATCTTGCTGTGTCCTTTCCCAGTGACAGTAGGGGCAGCAAGGCACATATTGTATTGTTCCCATCAAGGATAAAAAGATGGGGTTTTCATCATATTGCTTGAGTTAATTCCTCGACATCATGTCATCTTGCTTAATGCGTTACTCCATTCTTTATGAACTTAATACTCTAGATGCATGCTGGATAGCGGTCGATGTGTGGAGTAATAGTAGTAGATGCAGAATCATTTCGGTCTACTTGAGACGGACGTGATGCCTATATTCATGATCATTGCCTTAGATATCGTCATAACTTTGCACTTTTCTATCAATTGCTCGGCAGTAATTTGTTCACCCACCGTATTATTTGCTATCATGAGAGAAGCCTCCAGTGAAACCTATGGCCCCGGGTCTATTTTCCATCATATAAGTTTCCGATTTACTCTTTTTGCAATCTTTTACTTTCCGATCTATAAACCAAAAATGCCAAAAATATTTACTTTACCGTTTATCTATCTCTATCATATCTCACTTTTGCAAGTAACCATGAAGGGATTGACAACCCCTTTATCGCGTTGGGTGCGGGTTTGTTTGATTGTTTGTGCAGGTATTCGGTGACTTGTGCGTTGTCTCCTACTGGATTGATACCTTGGTTCTCAAACTGAGGGAAATACTTATCTCTACTTTGCGGCATCACCCTTTCCTCTTCAAGGGAAAAACGAACGCAAGATTAAGATGTAGCAGGAAGAATTTTTGGCGCCGTTGCCGGGGAGATTTATGCCAAGTCAAAAGTCAAGACTGGTCTCCCGTCAACTTGCCAATTTCTGGCGCCGTTGCTGGGGAGATCTACACCAAGTCAAGACATACCAAGTACCCATCATAAATTGTCATCTCTTGCATTACATTATTCGCCATTCGCCTTTCGTTTTCCTCTCCCCCACTTCTAAAATGATTTTTGAAAAGATTTGCCTTTTCTTCGCCCTTCTTTCGTTCGATCTTATGTTTGCTTGTATTTCCATGTGCCTTCTATTTTGCTTGCATCTTTGCTTGCTAAAAATCTATTGATATGGATCCACTCAAAGTTTTCTACCTTGATCATCTTCGATCCATATGTGCTCGTGTTGAAACCCCAACTAGTTTAGTTGAGGGAAAATCTTTAGATGAGCATGCTCATTTTGTGCATCATCGTTTGTCTGAAAAGGGGAGACTCTTATGGAATCAAATAAACAGTTTGTTGTGTTATGCTTGGAATCTTTGTGAAATTTATGATTTTACTAGTTTCTCTAAGAACCCTGAAAATACCTTCCCTACCTATGTGAGTTTAACGATAATGAAATATTATCTTGTTACGAAAAGGTTGTTTACAGTTTCTATGATATCGAATAAAATTGAAGAATTTGTTGCTTTTAAGGGTGCCATGAAGTTGCTTCTTTGATTGAAAAGTATGATGTTATACAAATCTGAAAATTCCGACATACTTAATTATTGCTATGAAAACTATGCTCATAATGCCTATGTTAAGGAATTTATTAAGAAAATGACCATTGCTTTGGAAGAAAAATAATGATATGCATGAATCTACAGATAATTATGATTCCGATGATTTGATTGAAATATCTCTTGATGAACATGATGCTTGCTATTCTTATGGCCATGATGCCAATATTTGTGGAGAAGAATTTGCTATACACTACTAGGGAAAACCTTATACACAGAATGTTACCAGTAGAGCTTGTTAAAATGAGGCGCTACTGCTACTTTGCAGTAGCGTGTTTGGCAGAACCGCGCTACAGTTAGCAGATTAGCAGTAGCGCTGTCCCTGCAGAAAGCGCTACTACTATAATTGCCACACCGTTCCCGGCGTGCTAGGTATAGTAGTAGCGCCCTTCTACGGACAGCGCTACTACTATGGATTTTAGCAGCAACGCGTTTTTCCTTCCCACGCTACAGTTAAAGCTATTTTCACCTAATCCCCCGCGCGGCCTGATTCCCTCTCCTCTGCTTCCTCCCCCAATTCCTGACCCCGCCTCGCCACCGCCGTCTCCCCCGACCCCGCCTCGCCGCCGTCTCCCCCGACCCTGCCTCGCCGCGCC
>NC_041385.1:195346405-195365080 GCF_002162155.2 Triticum dicoccoides | reverse complement strand
CGACCCGGCCGCGTCGCCGCGCCTCGGTGCCGCCGTCTCCCCCGACCCCATCTCTCTCCCCGCCCTCTGTAAGCACTCTCCCCTTCCGATCCCTCTCTCCCCTTCTGATCCCTCTTCTCTGCTTAGTATGAACCCTAGGTATTTAGTGCTAGTTAGTATGAACCCTAGGCTATTTTTAGTGCTAGTTAGTTAATTACTTAGATGGTAATTAGGGAAGTAGTTCCTAGGTACTAATTAGTTAGTAAGAATTAGGTACTAATTAGGTACTAATTAGGTACTAGAATATTTTTATTTATAGTATTATTTTTAGTAAGAACTAGTTGAATTAATAGAACTAGTTAGTAAGAACTTGTTTCTATTTTTTAGTTAAAGCAATTTTTCCCGCCTCGACGTGGACGATGCCTATCCCGCATCCTCGTCATCGAGTCGGCGGAGGACGACACCTGCTTGACCAGATCGGCCATGTCTGGGACTGGGCTCCGCCGGGGTGGTACTGGGAGGCGCTACCTACCGGGGGGCGCAGGTTGGTGAGGAGCCAGCCTGTCGTTGACCCGAACCTTGTTTGGTGGCGGTCGCGTGGGCCAGTGACGATCTAGAGGCTCGAGGACTCCGCGGAGGTGGTGCGTCACCGTGTCAGTGAGGAGGACGCGCACGTCCGTCGCTACTTGTTTGCTTTGGAGCACAGGTCGTTCTCCAATACCTGGCAAGTTCTCCGGGGATCTAACTGGAGTTATGATCCCGTGATGGTGCCTTCTCTGTGGGTGTCCACCGCCCGCGCCGATACCTGTCGTGTGCTAGAGTTTTAGTTGTATTAGTGATGTTATATGTATGACACTATTCGTGATGTATTAGTGATAATATTCGACGATGTACTGACGCATGAGATGATCTACTTTTTCTTATTGAATGCATGCTAATTTGAGTCCTATAAGATATTTTGAAATGTATATCTTGTGTTGCTCAATATCCAAGTGGCCGGTCATGTTTGCAGGTTATACCTTCGAGTGGCCTATGTTTTGCCGGAGTGTTGATTCATTTCCGTTCCGGCAAATTTCAGGCGCTCGATATGTCCTATTTTAGCAAAGGTCATGCCGGATTTTTCCGTGAATTTTGGCATGACTTGTTCTAGAATATGTAGGAATTATCGAGTGCCCCGGATTTGTGTGTTGAGTATCTTGGTAGTTGTCTTCGATCGATTTTCAATTAATGTTTTAACTATGAACATAGGAAATGTCTGACGACGAGAAGGATTTCGGTATTTGCAAATACTGCAAAGACGAGCGCGGCCTGTGCGACGGAATCTTCCTAGATGATGATAGGCGCTTCAGCATCAAGCTGGACGAGAACTTCGAAGTGGATACAGTAAGTCACAACGACAAGTCTTTTTTCGTAATTAAGCATGACATCTGCTTCATTTGCTTCAACTTATATTTTTTACTATTCTACTAGCGTATCCCCTGCCATGCAAGAGTTTTTGTATTGGATAAGATAGGTTTCAGTCATAGTATGGAGGAAAAGAAAGTTTACTTGAAGACCGAGCATGGTTATATTTTCCATGCGAAGTTATACAATTCAGACGACTACACCTATTTTGGATGCAAAACATGGCGAGCACTATGCAAGACTTATGCATTTGAGCCTAATATGGTTATCACCTTTGATATTCGTCCGGAAGATGATATTGAAGGTAATACCGACATCTGGGTCAATGTGCAAATGCCTCCAGTTATACCATTATGTAAGTTTCTCAACCATATTTATGTCTTTGATATTGTTTATTCAAAAATAGTTGACAACTAATTTGTATTGTCAGCTTATTTCCGTGCAAGCAAACATGTCCAGCGCTTGGTAGACAGGACCGTATACTGTCCTGGGGCTGAACTCAACTGCGAGGAGCTCAGTCATTATGTTTCATGGCTTGAGGATCTTGATACTGTCAAGACAAATTTTCTTCCTTCATTTAGAAATCTTAGTACTGAAAATGTGCGACCAATAGTGTTCGTAATGAACTACGGTCACATCCATTTAGGAAGGATGGTAAGATTTTTACTTTTTATCCTCATTGCATCTTTTCCATACATTATTTTTGAAGCTAAACTTCATTGCTAAGTATGTTACCATACGATGTTCTTCAACAGGGTCTCCCGATGAATGTTGTGCCTTATGGGATCGAGACTAAAGGTATCATGAGTATTATCAACTTACGGCCAAGATATCCTACAGCTTACTTTAGTGCATTCAAGATTAGTGACAGATGCTTAATAGTGCAAGACTGGACCAAATATGTGTTGGGGGAGCGCAGAGAAGTACTAGGGAGCAGCAACCAGAGGCGCCTTCCACGATTAGGAGACAGGTTCATCTGCATGCTCCAACTTGATCAAGGAGGAGAGCTACACATGTTTTATGTTCTTTTACCTAAGAGAGAGCAGCAGGAGTGAGTAGCAGGAGTGAGTAGCTGGCTAGAAATGAGTTTCAGGATGATGATGTGCTACACTATTACTATGATGATAAAATAGCTAGTGTTGGTGGTAATGACTATGATGATTATTATTAGCTAGTGTTAGTGGTGATTAAATAAATAATGTTGGTGGTAATGACCATGATGATGATTAAATATCTTGTGCTGGCAGATTAGATTCAAGTGGAGGCAACATGTGGTGCACATCGAAAGTACTACTAATCCAAAGTAGATCAAGTTTGGATTAGTAGTATACTTTTGACATGCACCACATATTGCCTCCACTTGAACCTAATCCACCTTCATTTAATACACTGTTATGGACATAATGATGTAAACCTCATAACAGCTGGTATTGTACCAATATTTGTATGATGGCGCATAAATACACTAAAAATAAAAAAAATATTAAAAAAATACTAGTAGCGATGGAAAGGAAACACGCTGCAAGTAGATAACTTAGCAGTAGCGCGGTACTGAACAAGCGCTGCAGCTATTTGTACTAGCAGTAGCGCGTGATGGCATGCGTTACTGCTAAGCAATAGCTGTAGCGCCTTATTAGTAGCGCGGCATCCCGCGCTACTAGTAGCCACAAAACACGCGCTACTGCTAGGGTTTTCCCTAGTAGTGATAGTTCCTTATGTTAAATATGAGATTATTGCTATTGCGCCCATACTTGATAGTTTCTTGAATGAAAAGCATGATTGCAATGATGTTATTATAAATACTATTAAAGGCAATTGTGTTAGTGATATGCAAAACCCTAATCTTGGGGATGCTAGTTTTGCTATGTCCACTACTTGTTGCAATGATCATGATTAAGGTGATTCTTCTTATGATCTTGAAAATTTATTTAAGCCCCATGATAAATATGAGATTGATGATAATGTTTGCAATAATATTGAAAGTGGGTTTGGAAGAGTGTCCACTTTATATGCCACATATTTGGAGAATATTCAATCTTACGAAATTTTTGATAAAAGTGGGTTCGGAGAGGTCATGACTTTATTTTATGATAATCCCACTATTTCAGAAGAGTATCAACTTTGCATGCATGTGGATCTTGAAGATAAAATTTTATGTGATAGTTATATTGTTGAATTTGATTATGATCCTACATGTAATTATTATGAGAGAGGAAAATATGGTGGTATAAATTCTCATGTTACAAAATTACCTCTC
This sequence comes from Triticum dicoccoides, assembly GCF_002162155.2. Lineage (NCBI taxonomy): Eukaryota > Viridiplantae > Streptophyta > Magnoliopsida > Poales > Poaceae > Triticum > Triticum dicoccoides. The sequence continues at coordinate 195,361,440 of NC_041385.1, read as the reverse complement.
GTTATGTTGAGATTGCTATTGTTTCTTTCTTCTTCCTTGCATGGTGTTTTTTGCTCGTCTTAATCATTTGTTTGCTTATAAAATCCCTATGCATAGGAAGCATGTTAGACTTAAACTTGTCTGTCACATGTTTTATGATGTTCTCTTTGTTTTTCAATTGCTATCTTTCATGTGAGCATCATTAAATGTATCAATGCCTAGCTAAAAGGCTTTAAAGAATAGCACTTGTTGGGAGGCAACCCAATTTTATTTTTGTTTTTCCTTTTTCGGTTCTGTTTTCAATAAATAATTCATCTAGCCTCTAGTTATATATGGTTTTCTATTTTTAATTAGTGTTCGTCCCAAGTAAGACCTTTGGGATAGCTTACGGTGATAGTTGATTTGATCTTGCTGAAAACAGAAATTTTGCGCTCAGGAAAAGAATTCTCGTTTTTAACAGAAGCGTGATAAAATAGTGATTCTTTTTGAAGAAGATTAATAAACAAATTTCTTAGGTTTTCCAAAAATTTTAGAATTTTTGGAATTATCGAAGTATTAGTAATATCCAGATTGCTACAGTCTGTTCTGTTTTTGACAGATTCTGTTTTCTTTGTGTTGTTAGCTTATTTTGATGAATCTATGGGTAGTATCGGGGGGTATGAACCATGGAAAAGTTGTACAGTAGATATTACGCCAATATAAATAAAGAATGAGTTCACAACAGTACCAAAAGTGATGATTTATTTTCTTATACTAACGGAGCTTATGAGATTTTCTGTTGAGTTTTATGTTGTGAAGTTTTCAAGTTTTTGGTAAGAATTTGATGGACTATGGAATAAGGAGTGGCAAGAGCCTAAGCTTGGGGATGCCCAAGGCACCCCAAGGTAATATTCAAGGACAACCAAGAGCCTAAGCTTGGGGATGCCCCCGGAATGCATCCCCTCTTTCGTCTTCGTCTATCGATAACTTTACTTGAGGCTATATTTTTATTCACCACATGATATGTGTTTTGCTTGGAGTGTCTTGTATGATTTGAGTATTTCCTTTTTAGTTTGCCACAATCATCCTTTTTTACACACCTTTTGAGAGAGAGACACATTAATCATGATTTATTAGAATACTCTATGTGCTTCACTTATATCTTTTGAGCTAGGAAATTTTGCTCTAGTGCTTCACTTATATCTTTTCAGAGCATGACAGTGATTTTATTTTATAGAAATTGTTGAACTCTCATGCTTCACTTATATTATTTTGAGAGTCTTTAAATAGCATGGTGATAACCCACAAGTGTAGGGGGTCGTTTGTAGCCTTCTTCGATAAATAAGGGTGTCGAACCCAATGAGGAGCTAAAGGTAGAACAAATATTCCCTCAAGTTCAATCGACCACTGATACAGCTCTCTACGCACACTTGACGTTTGCTTTACCTAAAACAAGTACGAAACTATTTCGCAAGAATAAAACTATGAGTACTTTGCGAGAATAAAATTATGAATAAATTGCAAGGTAATAAAAGTAGATAACTTTTGTCAATAAGAAAGTCATTTGTCCCTGGGCAATCGATAATAAGTACTGGTAATCATTCTTGTAATTTTATATGAGGGAGAGGCATGAGCTAACATATTTTCTCTATTTGGATCATATGCCCTTATGATTGGACCCCTAGCAAGCATCCGAAACTACTAAAGATCATTAAGGTCGTGAAACCCATCCATAGCATTAAGTATCAAGTCCTCTTTATCCCATACGCAACAACACACCAACTTGGGTTTAAGCTTCTGTCACTCTCGCAACTCACCATAAGCGAATCATGAACGTATCGCAACACCTTACGACGGGGATCCCTCACGTTTGCGCGAGATGGAGGGCACTGTAGGACAGCACCATAAATAAAATATACAAATACCAACCAAGATCACGATTAACCCATAGGAAAAAATGGATCTACTCAAACATCATAGGATAGCCAAATATCATTGGGAAATAATATATGGAGTTGAGCACCATGTTTAAGTACAGATTACAGCAGAGAGAAGGGGTGTTACACCGCTGCATAGAGGGGGAGAAAGTTGGTGTTGATGGTAGCAAGATTGTTAGTGTACATTGCCATCACGATCCTTGCCCCGGCGGCACTCCGGCGCCACCGGGAGAGAGGGGAGAGAGCCCCCCTCCTTCTTCTTCTTCTTCCTTGGCCTCCCACCTAGATGGGAGGAGAGTTCCCCCTCTGGTACATGTCCCACATGGCGGCAGAGGGGCGGGAGCCCCTCCGAGATTGGATCTCCCTCTCTGTTCCCTTCTGTTTCGCGTTTCCCAGATCTGGCCGAAAACTGTTTCTTATATTCGGGGAGATCCGTAAATCCGATTGCGCTGAAATTTTAACATGATTTTTTCCTGATATAAGCTTCCTTGCGCCCGAAGTAGAGACCCAACCGACCTATGAGGTGAGCACAAGACATCACCACGCGCCTGGGGCCTGGGGCGCGCTCTGGTGTATCTTGGGGCCTGTGGGCCCCCGTTGGCGTTGATTCCACCTCCCAAAAATCACATATATTCCAAAATAATTCTCCGTAAATTTTTATCGCGTTTGAACTTCGTTCGATATGGATTTTCTGCCAAACAAAAAACATGCAACAAACAAGAACTGGCACTGGGCACTAGATCAATATGTTAGTCCAAATAAATCATATAAAAAGTTGCCAAAATATGTGGAAGTTTTATAATATTGTCATGAAACAATAAAAAATTATAGATACGACGGAGACGTATCAGCATCCCCAAGCTTAATTCTTGCTCGTCCTCGAGTAGGTAAATGATAAAAAAAGATAATTTTTGACTTGATCATATGCCCTTATGATTGGACCCCTAGCATAAACTTGATCATATATCTAATCATGGCATGAATATTAAGACATGAGTTATTCAAAGGAATAGTCTATAATTTGATATAAAGACATCAATACTCAGGCATCCCAACAAACAATCGTGTCTTTCAAAATATCAACGCTAAAGAAAGCTATCCCTACAAAATCATATAGTCTTGTCATACTCTGTCTTCTTAACATAAAGTATTTATCATGCACAACCCCGATGACAAGCCGAGCAATTGGTTCATACTTTTTAACGTGCTTCATCTTTTTCAACCCTCACGCAATAAATGAGTGCAAGCCATGGATATAGCACTGTAGGTGGAATAGAGTATGATGATAGGGGTAAGTATAGAGAAGACAAAAAAGTAAGAAGGTCTCACATCAACGCGGCTAACCGACGGGCCATGGAGATGCCCATCAATTGATATCAACGTGAGGAGTAGGGATTGCCATGCAACGGATGCACTAAGAGCTATAAGTGTATGAAAGCTCAGTATGAAAACTAAGTGGGTGTGCATCTAAGTCTATAATGAAAAATTCCCACTAGTATATGAAAGTGACAACATAGGAGACTCTCCATATGAAAAACATGGTGCTACACAAGTGTGGTAAAGGACAGTAACACTGCCACTTCTCTCTTTTTTTGTTTCTCTCTCTCTCCCTCTCTTTTCTTTATTTATTTTCTTTTATTTTTTTTCTTTTTCTTTGTTTTTTTCTCTCATTGTCCGAAGTCTCATCCCGACTTGTGGGGGAATCAAAGTCTCCATCACACTTCTATTTACTTATAACTCAACAAAATTACAACTTGATACCTAGAACAAAGTATGACTCTATATGAATGCCTTTGGCGGTGTACCAGGATGTGCAATGATCTAGAGTAACATGTATAAAAAATGATGCATGGGGGCAGAGCCACAAATACTATGTTAGCTACATGATCATGCAAAGCAATATGGCAATGAATGCTCAAGTCATCAAAATGGAAGCGGTTGAAGTTGCATGGCAATATATCTCGAAATGGCTATGGAAAGGCCATAATAGGTAGGTATGGTGGCTGTTTTGAGGAAGATATAATAAGGATTATGTGCGATAGAGTGTATCATATCACGGGGTTTGGATGCACCTGCGAAGTTTGCACCGACTCTCGATGTGAGAAAGGGCAATGCATGGTACCGTAGAGGCTAGAAAATTGCGGAAAGGTAAGAGTGCGTATAATCCTGGATTCACATTAGTCATAAATAACTCATATACTTATTGCAAAATTGTATTAGCCCTCGAAGAAAAGTACTACTATGCATGCCTCTAGGGGGATAGATTGGTAGGAAAAGACCATCGCTCGTCCCCGACCACCACTCATAAGGAAGACAATCAATAATAAATCATGCTCCAACTTCATAGCATAACGAAAGACTATATATGCATGCTTCAGGAATCACAAACCTTAACACCAATATTCTACTAACCACACAAACCTTAACACCAATATTCTACTAACCACAACGTTTACTAGTACCACCCACATATTTCATCTCTATATCACAAAACTATTGCAAGGAATCAAACATATCATATTCACTGGTCCTTAAGTTTTATGTAGGGTTTCATGACTAACCATGCAATTAACCAATTCCTGTTGACTCTCTAAATAGATATAAGTAAAGCATGAGAGTTTTAATTCTTTCTACAAAATACCATGCTCTAATAAGTATAAGTGAAACAAAAGAGCATTCTTCAAATAACGGTTTTCTATGTGAAGAGAAACAGGCAATCCAAACTTGAAATGGTATAAGTGAAGCACATGAAGCAAAAGCCATACTCAAAAGATATAAGTGAAGTGCAATGAGTATTCTATAAATCATGCATAAAAGAAAAGTGAAAAATAAACACAAAAGACGCTCCAAGATTTGCACATATCACATGAACGAAACGAAGACGAAAACATACCGATACTTGTTGAACAAAGATGGGATGCCTTCCGGGGCATCCCCAAGCTTAGACGCTTGAGTCTCCTTGGATATTTACTTGGGGGTGCCTTGGGCATCCCCAAGCTTAAGCTCTTGCCTCTCCTCCTTCTCCTCATATCAAGACCTCCTCGCTATTTGATCACTTCATCCACACAAAACTCAATAGAAACCTTGTGAGATCCATTAGTATCACTGATTCGTATTTTGTTTTTATCACAGAATATTCACCCCACCCTATTGCTCCCCAGCAACGACACCAAAAAAAGGTCTTGATAACCCACAAGTGTAGGGGATCCTTTGTAGCCTTCTTCGATAAATAAGAGTGTCGAACTCAATGAGGAGCTAAAGCTAGAACAAATATTCCCTCAAGTTCTACCGACCATCGATACAACTCTACGCACACTTGGCATTTGCTTTACCTAAAACAAGTATGAAACTACTTCACAAGTATAAAACTACGAGTACTTTACGATAATGAAACTATGAATAACTTGCAAGGTAATAAAAGTAGATAGCTTTTGTCAATAAGAAAGTCATTTGTCCCTAGGCAATCGATCCGGTAATCATTCTTGTAATTTTATACGAGGGAGAGGCATGAGCTGACATACTTTCTCTTCTTGAATCATATGCACTTATGATTGGACCCCTAGCAAGCATCCGCAACTACTAAAGATCATTAAGGTCGTGAAACCCAACCATAGCATTAAGTATCAATTCCTCTTTATCCCATACGCAACAACCCACCTACTCCGGTTTAAGCTTTTGTCAATCTCGCAACCCACCATAAGCGAATCATGAGCGTATTGCAACACCCTAGAGCTGGGATCCCTCATGTTTGCGCGAGACGGAGGGCACCGTAGGACAGCACCATAAATGAAATATACAATCATAACAACCAAGATCACGATTAACCCATAGGACAAAACGGATCTACTCAAACATCATAGGATAGCCAAATATCATTGGGAAATAATATATGGAGTTGAGCACCATGTTTAAGTAGAGATTACAGTGGAGAGAAGGGGTGTTACACTGCTACATAGAGAGGGATAAAGTTGGTGTTGACGGTAGCAAGATTGTTGATGTAGATCGTCGTCATGATCCTTGCCCCGGCGGCACTCCGGCGCCACCGGGAGAGAGGGGAGAGAGCCCCCCTCCTTCTTCTTCTTCCTTGGACTCTCCCCTAGATGGGAGGATAGTTTCCCCTCTGGTCCATGTCCTACATGGCGGCAGAGGGGCGGGAGCCCCTCCGAGATTGGATCTCCCTCTCTATTCCCTTCTGTTTCACATTTCCCAGATCTGGCCGAAAACCGTTTCTTATATTCCGGGAGACCCGTAACTCCGATTGCGCTGAAATTTTAACATGATTTTTCGGGATATAAGCTTCCTTGCGCCCGAAGTAGAGACCCAACTGACCTATGAGGTGAGCACAAGACATCACTGCAAGCCTGGGGCCTGGGGCGCGCCCTAGTGTATCTTGGGGCCTGTGGGCCCCTGTTTGCGTTGATTCCACCTCCCAAAAATCACATATATTCCAAAATAATTCTCCGTAAATTTTTATCGTGTTTGGACTTCATTTGATATGGATTTTCCGCAAAACAAAAAACATGCGACAAACAGGAACTAACACTGGGCAGTGGATCAATATGTTAGTCCAGATAAATCCTATAAAAAGTTACCAAAAATATGTGGAAGTTGAATAATATTGGCATGAAACCATCAAAAATTATAGATACGACGGGGACGTATGACATGGTAATTTGCTTTGGTTATAAATTTAGTCCTAATATGATAGGCATCCAAGAGGGATATAATAAAAACTTTCATATAATTTGCTTTGAATACTATGAGAAGTTTGATTCCTTATGATTGTTTTGAGATATGAAGATGGTGATATTAGAGTCATGCTAGTGAGTAATTGTGAATTTGAGAAATACTTGTGTTAAAGTTTGTGATTCTCGTAGCATGCATGTATGGTGAACCGTTATGTGATGAAGTCGGAGCATGATTTATTTATTGATTGTCTTCCTTATGAGTGGCAGTCGGGGACGAACGATGGTCTTTTCCTACCAATCTATCCCCCTAGGAGCACACGCATAGTACTTTGTTTCGATAACTAATAGATTTTTGCAATAAGTATGTGAGTTCTTTATGACTAATGTTGAGTCCATGGATTATACACACTCTCACCCTTCCACGATTGCTAGCCTCTCTAGTGCCGCGCAACGTTTGCCGGTACCATAAACCCACCATATACCTTCCTCAAAACAGCCACCATAGCTACCTATTATGGCATTTCCATAGCCATTCCGAGATATATTTCCATGCCACTTACCACCGTTCCGTTTATTATGACACGTTTTGTCATATTGCTTTGCATGATCATGAAGTTGACATCGTATTTCTGGTAAAGCCACCGTTCATAATTCTTTCATACATGTCACTCTTGATTCATTGCACATCGCGGTACACCACCGGAGGCATTCATATAGAGTCATATTTTGCTCTAAGTATCAAGTTGTAATTCTTGAGTAAGTAAATAAAAGTGTGATGATTTTCATTATTAGAGCATTGTCCCATGTGAGGAAAGGATGATGGATACGATGATTCCCCCACAAGTCGGGAGGAGACTCCGGACAAAAAAAGAGGCCAAAAAATGAGAGAAGGCCCAAATAAAAAAATGAGAGAAAAGAGAGAAGGGGCAATGCTACTGTCCTTTTACTACACTTGTGCTTCAAACTAGCACCATGATCTTCATGATAGAGAGTCTCCTATGTTATCACTTTCATATAATAGTGGGAATTTTCATTATAGAACTTTGCTTGTACATTCCAATGATGGGCTTCCTCAAATTTCCCTAGGTCTTCGTGAGTAAGCAAGTTGGATGCACACCCACTTAGTTTCTTTTTGAGCTTTCATAAAGTTATAGCTCTAGTGCATCCGTTGCATGGAAATCCCTACTCACTCACATTGATATCTATTGATGGGCATTTCCATAGCCCGTTGATACGCCTAGTTGATGTGATACTATCTCCTTCCTTTTGTCTTCTCCACAACCACCTTCTATTCCACCTATAGTGCTATGTCCATGGCTCATGCTCATGTATTGCGTGAAAGTTGAAAAAGTTTGAGAACATCAAAAGTATGAAACAATTGCTTGGCTTGTCATCGGAGTTGTGCATGATTTAAATATTTTTTGTGATGAAGATGGAGCATAGCCAGACTATGGATAAGCTTTCTTTGGCCATGTTATTTTGAGAAGACATAATTGCCTTGTTAGTATGCTTGAAGTATTATTGTTTTTATGTCAATATTAAACTTATCATTTTGAATCATACGGATCTGAACATTCATGCCACAATAAAGAAATTACATGGATAAGTATGTTAGGTAGCATTCCACATCAAAAATTCTGTTTTTATCATTTACCTACTCAAGGACGAGCAGGAATTAAGCTTGGGGATGCTTGATACGGCTCCAATGTATCTATAATTTTTTATTGTTCCATGCTATTATATTATCTATTTTGGATGTTTTATATTCATTTATATGCTATTTTATATTATTTTTGGGACTAACCTATTAACCTAGAGCCCAGTGTCAGTTCCTGTTTTTTTTCCTGTTTTTGAGTTTCACAGAGAAGGAATACCAAACGGAGTCCAAATGGAATAAAACCTTCGCGGTGATTTTTCTTGGACTAGAAGACAACCAGGAGAATTGGAGATGAAGTCGGAGGAGCCACGAGGCGGCCACAAGGACGGAGGGCGCGCCCAGGGGGTAGGACGTGCCCCCCACTCTTGCGGGCCCCTCGTGCACCTCCTGACCTAATTCTTGCGACTATATATTCCCATATATCCCCAAACGAACAGAGGCATCCATGAAAACACTTTTCCACCGCTGCAACCTTCTGTACCCATGAGATCCCATCTAGGGACCTTTTTCGGCACCCTGCCGGAGGGGGATTCGATCACGGAGGGCTTCTACATCAACTCTATTGCCCTTCCGATGAAGCGTGAGTAGTTTACCTCAGACCTATGGGCCCATAGCTAGTAGCTAGATGGCTTCTTCACTCTCTTTGATTCTTAATACCATGTTCTCCTCGATATTCTTGGAGATCTATTTGATGTAATACTTTTTTGCCGTGTGTTTGCCGAGATCCGATGAATTGTTGATTTGTGATCAGCTTATCTATGAATATTATTTGAATCTCCTCTGAATTCTTATATGCATGATTTGATACTTTGTAATTCTCTTCGAACTATCGGTTTGGTTTGGCCAACTAGATTGGTTTTTCTTGCAATGGGAGCAGTGCTTAGCTTTGGGTTCATTCTTGTGGTGTCCTTTCCCAGTGACAGTAGGGGCAGCAAGGCACGTATTGTATTGTTGCCATCGAGGATAAAAGGATGGGGTTTTCATCATATTGCTTGAGTTAATTCCTCTACATCATGTCATCTTGCTTAAAGCGTTACTCCATCCTTTATGAACTTAATACTCTAGATGCATGCTGGATAGCGGTCGATGTGTGGAGTAATAGTAGTAGATGCAGAATCGTTTCGGTCTACTTGAGACGGACGTGATGCCTATATTCATGATCATTGCCTTAGATATCGTCATAACATTGCACTTTTCTATCAATTGCTCGGTAGTAATTTGTTCACCCACCGTATTATTTGCTATCATGAGAAAAGCCTCTAGTGAAACCTATGGCCCCGGGGTCTATTTTCCATCATATAAGTTTCCGATCTATAATATTAGTTTCCGTTTACTCTTTTTGCAATCTTTTACTTTCCGATCTTCAAACCAAGTATACCAAAAATATTTACTTTACCATTTATCTATCTCTATCAGATCTAAGTTTTGCAAGTAATCGTGAAGGGATTGACAACCCCTTTATCACGTTGGGTGCAAGTTTGTTTGATTGTTTGTGCAGGTATTTGGTGACTTGTGCATTGCCCCCTACTAGATTGATACCTTGGTTCTCAAACTGAGGGAAATACTTATCTCTACTTTGCTGCATCACCCTTTCCTCTTCAAGGGAAAAACCAACGCAAGCTCAAGAAGTAGCACACAACAGTTTCAGTTTCATAACCATGGAAGGATCAGATTCAACCGAAGTAATCAACTCTGGGTGGGCAGAGAATTCATAATTCTTATCTTCAACAAAGATAGGTGAAGTAGCAAACTGAGGATCACACTTCTTTTAGCATTCAAAGTCTTTTCTTTATACTTGCATAATAATTTTTCTAGATCATCTCTATCCTTACAAGCAAGAATATCCCTAGTTGCCTCCTCATCGATAACATAACCTTCTGGTACCTTTGGCAATTCATATCTAGGAGGGATAGTTCTAATAGGTGTTTCAGGATTTTTAGTTTCAAACTCTTCATCAGTTTCAGCATTCTCAAAAGCTTTAGTTCTAGCAAGTTGTTCATCAAGAAATTCACCTAGTGGCACATTATCCTCAAGCAAGGTACTAGCATCATCATAAATATCATTCATAGTAGAAGTAGCATCATCAATAACTTGCAACATATCAGGATTAATAGCATGTGGTGGTGTTGCAAGTCTACTTATAACAGAAGGTGAATCAAGTGCAGAGCTAGATGGCAGTTCCTTACCTCCCCTCGTCTTAGAGGGAAAAATCTTAGTCTTAGCCTCCTTCAGATTCTACATAGTAACAATTTGATAATAATCCCAAGTGACACAACAAATATAGCTATGCTCCCTGGCAACGGTGCCAGAAAAAGGCCTTGATAACCGACAAGTATAGGGGATCACAACAGTTTTCGAGGGTAGAGTATTCAAACCAAATTTATAGATTCGACATAAGAGGAGCCGAAGAATACTTATAAGTATTAACAGCTGAGTTGTCAATTCATCCACTCCTAGAGATTAATTATCTGTAGCAAAGTGATCAGTAGTAAAGTAGTATGATAGTTTTGATAGTAGTAGCAACAGCAATAGTAACGGTAACAGCGATAGCAATGATTTTGTAGCAAGTGCAACAATAACAACAGCAGTAGTAACTTAGCAAGAAGAATATGAGAGAAATTCGTAGGCATTGGATCGGTGAATTCGTTGGATGATATTCATCATATAACAGTCATAACCTTGGGCGATAAGGCACTAGCTCCAGTTCATAAATATAATGTAGGCATGTATTCCGTAAATAGTCATACGTGCTTATGGAAAGAACTTGCATGACATCTTTTGTCCTACCCTCCCGTGGCAGCGGGGTCCTATTGGAAACTAAGGGATATTAAGGCCTCCTTTTAATAAAGAACCAAAACAAAGCATTAGCACATGGTGAATACATGAACTCCTCAAACTACGGTCATCACCGGGAAGTGTCCCAACTATTGTCACTCCAAGGTTGCCGAATCATAACACGTAGTAGGTGACTATAACTTGCAAGATCGGATCTAGAACATAATATAATGGGGATAACATAAACGGTTCAGATCTGAAATCATGGCACCTAGGCCCAAAGTGACAAGCATTAAGCATGGCAAAGTCATAGCAACATCAATCTGAGAACATAATGGATACTAGGGATCAAGCCCTAACAAAACTAACTCGATTACATGATGAATATCATCCAACTCCTCACCGATCAGCGAGCCTACGAAGGAATTACTCACTCCCAGTGGGGAGCATCATGGAATTTGTGACACCCCAAAATTTTTAACCTTGTTTTGTTAATTAAAATTTTACCAGGAAATTAAAACTTTTATTTTCTGGGCTCACTTTTGATTTTTGAAACATTTCCTTTCTTATTATCATGGAGTTTTTACCTCAAGTGAAAAACTTCCCAATTTTATTGGACTCTCTTACCCTCTCAAATAAAACTTTTCTTTTATCAGAGGAGTTAATTATAAAATTATTTCCCTGATCTTTATTCCTTTAAAAATGGTTTTTCCATGGTTTGTGGTCCTATTTGAACTACAACCACTTGATAAATTCTTTTAAAAATCCCACCAAAATTTGGAGATGTCATGTGATGTTTCTAAATCACTTTTATGCAAAAAGATATTTCATTCATTGAATAATTTGAGCCCTACACCTTAGTTTCAAATCTGGTCCAGTGGGCAATTTTACACTACAACCTACTTAAATATTTCTTTAAAACTTCCACCAAAATTTTGGGATGTCAATATGAGTATGTTAATTAACTTTTTGCAAAAACCCAGTGTTGTCCTTTGAAAAAATTGAGTGAATCAACCTCTTTTCCATTCTGGTCCAACTTGATGATTTGTACAGCAACTATATTTTAAATTGCTCCTTTATCGATGATTTCTTTTCCTACTTGCAGTACTCCCTGCTAAACCCTTAAGTCCAAGAGGTTGGACTCATTGGAGCAATTCTAGTTCTTGCAATCATGCCCGGTTCTTTCTGTCCTAATCTGAAGTTTTGCAAAACTTGCACTAACAAGTTTGTTCTTTTTACAAACTAACCTCACCACCCTTTCTTTCATCTAAAGAGAACCCACTCTGGAAGATTTGTCCACTCCAAGAAATGCCTAGGTGCCTGTGGCATTTTGTCAAACACCTTGAGAGCATGAACAGATTTGGCATGAGTTTTGGTTTGCATTGTGGACCTGATCCTCTGACCCAACAAGCATGTCCACTGGCATCCCAGCTACCCCTAGACTAGACCTACTAATCCCCAGCTCCAACCAAGCCACCTAGCAGGCCATGGCATTTCGCCGAGCAGATGGTGGGCGTGCACTGGGCGCGCCCAGAGCGCGCCAACTGCAGCCGCGCACCCGAGCCGCCGTGTCACGCCCAATCCGCGCCCCTGACCTTTGCTCACCTGCAGAGCCCACCCCCGGCCTCATCCACTCACTAGAAACCCCCAAACCGCCCTGGCACCCAACAGCGCCGCCGTCAGGGCACTCTTGGTGGCACGCCGGCGTCCGCAGTGCGCCTCTGCCATGGATGGCGCCGCCCGAGCTGCTAGCGCTCGCCACCTGCCCCCTGGAGCAGCGCGAGCTCATCCACAAGCGTGTCCTCTAGCCCTCTTCAATGCCACGTCGCCCTGCAACACAGTAGGGCGGTCCGCCGACGAGCTTATCCACGGCCGCCGTGAACCAACATGGATGCGCTATAAATGGAGAGCCCCGAGCTCGTCCCAGCACTCAGGCAGCCCCAAGCCATCTCCCTAGGACCACCATGGCCAGCAATCAACGGCAGGAGGTCTTCTTCCCCGCCTCCCACCGGCTCGGCCGCCGCCACGCCCCAGCTCCATTCAGTCGCAACCCGAGCCCTCCCGTCCATCTAGCACTACCGTTCGACTCCCCATGACCTTGCGGAGCTGCCCAAGCACTCAGCTGCGATGGGGGACCACCGTAGAGCAAAACCCAAAACCACCCGAAGCCTCCTCCGCTGCGGAGCTCGCCGCCGGCGACTCCTTCCACCCCCGACGACCCAACGACCACCAGGAGGACCGCCCCGGTCAGGTGGATCCATCCCTGCCCACCGAAGCCCGCGAGGGGCCGCCAATCACCGGCGACGATCGCCGGAGCCCCCGCCTCTGTTCGGCCAGAGGAGGAAGGAGGCAGGGGTGACCGGTCAAACCTGACCAGTGGGCCAGGCGGGCCCACTGTCAGTGACCCAGCCCCGCCACCACGTGTTTTAAGTGGAGGCGCATTCTCAAAGTACGTCTTCGACGTGTACCCCTTTTCAAAGCGTTTTTCTTTTTCAGTTTTATTTTAAAAACAGATTTTGACCAAATTTTTGACTGGCCATAACTTTTTAAATATAACTCCAAACGGATTGATTCCTTTCCCTACACCTCTCAAATTCTGTCTAGTTTATATTCACATTTATTTGAAAAAAAATCAAACAACTTTTTGTGCTGTTCTGGAAATGTGTGTTAATTCAAATTTATTTAAAATAGGATTTTGGAGAGAGAGAGAAGAAAACTTTCAAAGGTTTTGGAGTGCACCCTGCCTCCCCACAACTTGAAGGTAAGCATCCTGAACCCTGGCATAATATTTTTGGTGTGTTAGTTGACGCGATTATAACACCACCTTACTTCGGAAAAACTCGTTATTTTATGTGGTGATATGATCATTTGCATGAATGCATATTAGTGATATCCTTGCTGTTGGAAATGAGTATACTTGTGATGGTAATCATCCTCATGTACCTTGCATGCATGTCGGAAAGGAATCCAGGAAAGCCTCTGCCTTGGGTAGGCGTGAGCTTGTCGCCGGTCTCCGTCGGGACGGTTATGTCCGGTATGGCATAGTAAGGTATAATGAGTGTTGATTGTGTTGGTTGAAATATATTTGTTATACATGTCATGCAGGGAAATTATAAACCTCCTGAGTCGACCGTAGATCGAGTCTTGTTCCAGTAACCTCCACACTTGTTTCGTGCTACCACTTGTCCCTGCCACAGGTAGGGTACGGTTCAGTAATTTGTCAACCCCTTTCTATCACACACCGTAGAGAGGGGCCGGGATGAGGGTACCATGGCCATGGATTAAAACCAGTCATCCGGTCAAGGGGCATGGGTGTTTCGGTTGTAGCCGAGGGGGTAGCTTACCTAGTTTTGCGTGCGGTATAAATTTTGTGATCCCATGCTAATGGAGGTTGTAGCCTCCCCACTTAGAGTTTTGCTTAACGAGTGTCGTGGGTGATTCCAGACACCGGTAAGTTAAGCTGGTGTGTGCAAGTCAGGTGTGTTTTCATTTAAAAGACCGTAGACGAAATTAGTCCTGACGGACTAAAGGAATCCGTTACTCGTGGGTAAAGAGTACACCCTCTGCAGAGATTATACCTATTCGAGTAGCCGTGTCCATGGTTAAGGACTATAGACTGGGTTGGGTCAAGTGTCGGTCTTAGTGTCGGTCTTCGGAGGAGAAACCGTTAAAACAAAAACTTGGATCATGACTTGTGCTGATTATGATAATTTTGATTATTATTATGGACTAACCCATTATATTATTTGAATTATTGAGTATCCCTGGGACGGTTCTACCCCCTAGATATTCATTGTGATTATTTGTTTTATAAGCCCTTTATGCGGTGCCGCTGAGACGCCCGACTGTGGCATTGCTTGTTATTTATTTACTTTATAAGCCCTTTATGTGGTGTCGCTGAGACGCCCGACTGTGGCATTGCTTGTCATTTATATACTTATAAGCCCTTTATGTGGTGTCGCTGAGACGCCCGACTGTGGCATTGCTTGTCATTTATATATTTATAAGCCCTTTATGTGG
>NC_041385.1:195313746-195346183 GCF_002162155.2 Triticum dicoccoides | reverse complement strand
ATGTGGTGTCGCTGAGACGCCCGACTGTGGCATTGCTTGTTATTTATTTACTTTATAAGTCCTTTATGTGGTGTCGCTGAGACGCCCGACTGTGGCATTGCTTGTTATTTATTTACTTTATAAGCCCTTTATGTGGTGTCGCTGAGACGCCCGACTGTGGCATTGCTTGTTATTTATATATTTATAAGCCCTTTATGTGGTGTCGCACAGACGCCCGACTGTGGCATTTTATTTCCACTCCATTATTGCTCATTCATGTTGCATATAAATAACCTGTTTGCATGCATAAGAGAATTTATTTATGACTGACGACGTGATCATAGAATATTTCAGTGCATGATTATCATTTATATTATCCCGGTGTTCATAATGTTTGCGAGTACATTCAAAGTACTCACTGGCTTGTCCCTGGCTATTGTCTTGGCCAGATTTCTTGCACGGAGAGGAGCGATGTGATGACAGCCCCGGAAACTAAGCAACGGTGATAGCAGCCTCGCGAAGATAGGAGTTAACCTGGTCAGCTGTTCCTGTGGGAAATGGAGTCCCATAGACACCGATGATCCACAAACCGCTTCCGCCATAAACCACTAGAAACCATTTGTTGTACTCACAAGCCAGAACGGTCTTGTACTACATATTTTGTATTGTGCTTGGAATTTCTGTATCAATTTGGTGCCTCATCAGCTAACAGTAATCCTGGGGCTGGTGAGCACAATGGCCATTTTCTAGAAATTAATACCCGGAAAACCGGTCGTGACAGAATTGGCGATGGAGAAGGGTTGGTGATGACAAAGATCAAAGATCCCCCTCTCTGGAGCCCCAAACGGACTCCAGAATTGGCCTCCCAATGAAGAACATGAGGTGGCGGCGGCTTCGTCTTGTGAAACACGATAATTCTTTCTCCCTGATTTCTTTCTGGAAATATGTCATTTATAGCGTGGGTTTCAGGGTCTACGGGGCCACTAGGTGTGGACAACCTACCTGGGCGCGCCTGAAGGGGGGCGCGCCCTGGTGGGTTGTGCCCACCCAGGTTCCCCCTCTGGTGGTTCTTGGCTCCAAACATTATCTTTATTTTTATTAAAATTCCTCGCAAAGTTTCGTTCCAATCCGAGAACTTTTATTTCTGCACAAAAAAGCAACACCATGGTAGTTCTGCTGAAAACATCGTCAGTCCGGGTTGTTTCATTCAAATCATGCAAATTAGAGTCCAAAACAAGAGGAAAAGCGTTAGGAAAAGTAGATATGATGGAGACGTATCAGAATGGTTCGGAGATAAAGATTCATATATGGGAAGTGTTTTTTGGGGTTTTAAAAATGTTCAGGTATTTTTCGGCATTGTACCGGGGCTTCCGGGGGTTTCACCATTGGGGCCCACCTATCCTAGAGGGGCCATGTGGACCCTTAGGTGGCGCCCTAGGCCTACATGGGTCAGGGGCGCTGCACCCCACCAGGCCCATGCGGCCAAGGGAGGGACCCTAAGGGGGTGCCCCTAGCCTTGGGGGCAAGCCTCCCCCTTGGTCGCCACCCCCTATCCTTGGTCGGGGGGCTAGGTCTGGCGCACCCCCCCTCACACCCTTATATAAGGAGGGTGGGTGCAGGGGCAACCCCAATCTCATTGCTGGCCACCGCCCCCTTTCTCCCTCCCATCTTCTCCTCCGGTTCATGCTTGGTGAAGCCCTACCAGAATTCCGCTACCAGCACCATGCCGTCGTGATGGCCTAGAACCCATCTACCTCTCCATGCTTGCTTGCTAGATCAAGAAGGAGGAGACGTCATCAAGCCGTACGTGTGCACATCTCGGAGGTGTCATTCGTGCGGTGCTGAATCGGATTGGATCGCAAAGGGAGTACGACTACGCCAACCACATTCATTAGAACATTAACACTTTCAGTCTACAAGGGTATGCAACCTCTCCCTCTCATTGCTAGCATCTTCTAGATTAGATCTTGAGTGAAACCGTAGATTTTTTTGTTTTCCATGCAACGTTCCCCATCAGGCACAACACGTTCGGACCGTGCGGGCCGGACTTATGCGGGCGGTTTGAGGGTCGGTGTTGGAGATGCCCTTAGGCCCCATATGTTTGTTGACTTTTCATTTTTGTTGTTGCACTCTATGGACACCCATTTAGGTTTGTTGTGTGTTATTCCGTTATCTCTACTAGAAAAAGAGCCCGTGCATTGCCATGGAAAATATACTACACGTCTCTAACCCAATAATCATGACTAAAGACCTCAATAGGTCCACATCCTTTATTTCAACATGGCATTCTATCTGTGTTGCCGGTTATCCTCTTTCCCACCCTCACTGATGGTGGCTTTAGTGCTCACACAACCAAAATGTGTTTGAATGTGCTCAATCCAAAGCTCTCTCTCTCTCTTGCATAATATGACACATTTATTTATTTTTCTTGCAAGATTTTGATTAGGCATGAATGCATTGTTATTATTGGTTTCTTTCATCTCCAATATGGTTTTGCCTGGTTGTTCAGTTGCAATCTGGATCAATATCGATACGAAAAAAGATGGATCATGCGCTATTGATTAAGATTGCACCCTAAGTAGCATTTAAAAATGTTTAATGGGTAGAATAACATCATATATTCAAATTCTACAAATTTTTCTCATCATATTTCATATATAACATGTTAAAATTGGAGTTCGGGTTTAAAAGATAAGTATATATTTTAAAACATTTGTTTTAGATGGACTTTAGGTTGATTTACCAAACTATCATGGGGTTTCTCTTTAATTCATGTCACTGTGAGTACTGTGGGTTAATTACTAGAGAGGGTAACGGGTTTTTTGTAAAACAACAAAAAAAGATTGGCTTCCGTGACTTAAATATGGATTGTGGGTTAATTACCATAAATGTTGGGAAATTTTGCATGGAAAGCTTGCGTTGGTTTTCCTTGAAGAGGAAAGGGTGATGCAGCAAAGTAGCGTAAGTATTTCCCACAGTTTTTGAGAACCAAGGTATCAATCCAGTAGGAGGCTCCTCAAAAGTCCCATGCACCAACACAAACAAACAAGAACCTCGCAACCAACGCAATAAAGGGGTTGTCAATCCCTTCACGGCCACTTACAAAAGTGAGATCTGATAGAGATAATATGATAAGATAAATATTTTTGGTATTTTTATGATATAGATTGGAAATTAAAATATGCAAATAAAAGTAGATGGTAAACTTATATGATAAAAGATAGACCCGGGGCCATAGGTTTCACTAGTGGCTTCTCTCAAGATAGCATAAGTATTATGGTGGGTGAACAAATTACTGTCACCCCCCTCTGGCGACTCCAAGGGCGACTCCCCGGGCGATCCATGGCGCTCCTTCGCTGTGAATCTCTCCGGCCAAGATGGTTCCCCCTCTCCTGGATCTCTCTCCGGGGGTGGAAATTGCCAACAAGGTTAGAGCCAGATTCTCCACTTCTGTTCATAGCCTTGATCCCAGCCATGATTTCCATCTGGTGGTCTCTTTTGGCCATTCTTCCTTCCACCTAAACGTGGAGAACGTTGGTATTGCCCTTAAGGCTTGCATAGGAGGAGATCCAACTAAACTTTATGTTTCTCACATCCGTGGGCAAGTCTACAAATTCTCTGTTATTTCTAAAGCTGTTGGATTTATGATCTACCGCTTAAGATCCTTTTCATGTCCCAATTTTTAATGTCATTTTCATCTATGGGGTTTTGGTGGACCGTCTTGGGTTCAGGAGTTCAATCTCTGGCTTTACGAGCTTGAGAATGAATGGACTACGGTCTCGAGATCCAATCATGGCCATCTCACCGGTGCTAATGCAGTTCCCATCGGCACACGGCCGTCCAACCCTCCAGCGTGCTCCACTCCGGCGGCCAACAACAGCATCCCGTCTTCCTCGGATCACGTGCCAACGGCGAGCGGGATTCATGCAATTCAAAATTCTATCCCTGGAGACCCTGCGACCAGGCGTATAGAACCACCTCAGCCCTCCACCACCCCACTATTAACGAGAGCCCAGCCCACCACCACCCCTCTATTGACTGGAGCCCAGCCCACTTCCATCGCCTTTACCCAACCCAACCAAGCCCAACCCTCCGAACATGGCCCACCTGGCAACCAACAAAATTCCATCTTCTCTTTCTGTGGCAAATGCTTATCCACCGGGCATCTACGCAAAGATTGCAAAAATCAGTTTAGATGTCGATCATGTTTTCGTTATGGGCATATATCCCGTTTCTGTTATTCATCCAAAAACAAAACCCTGGTCTATCGGGTCAAATCCCACCAAACTCCACCTCGCCCTCCAACACCCATACCCGATAACCCTCTTGACGACTCGTCTCCCCAAAACCCCTCTCCCCCTCTATTCGACCGCCCAGCCTGCCAAACCCCCTGCTCTTCATTACACCCCTGCTCTGCTCCGCCGTGTTTCTCCATTGTCGCCCCTTCACCCACCTCAACCATGGCCAACTACCCTTGCGATCCCCTCCCCCTCCTTCCACCGGGCACAGCTATCATGGAAGTCCATGGAAACCGTCGTCGTCGAGCTTTTCACTACCTTGGAGGCGAAGCACTGGTCCAATCAGGAGATTGGGCAATTATCTCCCTCGCCCCGCCACCGGATCCTAACCAGTTTGACACGGACGCCATGCTCATCCGTCACTTTCTGGACCATGAGCGTGGTTTCCGCATTGCTGAAGATTCCAGGTGCGGCATGGGATCTGCACTCGTCCGCTTCCAGCACGCCTGCGACATCGACTCTGCTATCGCCAACAGTCCTTATTTTGTTGGCGACTCGACACTCCGTGTTCTCCGCCATGATCGAGGTATTAACTTTCGAGACTGCACCTTCTCCCATGATGTTTGGATCATGATGGTCAATTACCCTCTTGAGGCATGGAGACCTGACAAAGTCCGTGAATCTGTCAGTGGATTTGCAAAGTTTTTAGTATGGAATAGAGATTTATCAAATCGTGCTCGTATTCTGGTTAAGATTAGAGTGCCTGATTTATTGGAAATACCTGTCAGTCATGTCATATGTGAAATCTTAGATGATTATGGCCATGGGCAATCTTGGACTAGTGTTGTGTACATCATTTCTTCTGAACTTCTTGGTGCTATGGGTGGCGATGAAGACCCGATCCCACCTGATGGAAACTTACACCCCATGCCCCATGCTCCATTTGGGGGTATCTGGCATGATGCTGATTTTGCTCACAATGAAGAACCTCATGCCGCGCCTGCTGTGCACCATGCACCTGATGGAGATCATGAGAACATACCCATGGTTTACACACCCCCTCAGGAGCCAGAGAATGCTCATGAAGATCATCCACTGCAACCTGTGGTTGAAGCCGCTGATGCCTTCTTTGCACTGCATGACATGATGTCAAAAATTATATCTTCTGCACCTGAAGTTCTTGGAATCCTCGATGGTGTTGCTGTGATCAGTACTCATCTTCAAATGATGAATGTTGATGATACCCATGGCCCAGTGAAGAAATGCCTGCTGACTATTGTTACTGAAGCTCCAACTGAACCCATGGTATCCTCTGTCATGATAACTGAACTTCTGAATAATTCTGAAACCTCATCTGGTACACTGTCGCCAAACCAGGAAAATGCTATGTCACCTGCCATGCTTGATTTCATGGCCAGTAATCCAAGCTCTCCTACTGCTGCACCATCTGTCCCTGCTGCCATCCCCCCAAATCAAGCGGTTGACAAAAGGAAGAAGGCCAATGCCCCACTTGATGTTAATGATCCGCGCCGTAGCCGCCGCATTGCTGGACTGAGTGTGGGATTCAAGAATGAAGCTGCTGCAAACAAGGCTAAAGGCACCAGCAACTGCCAGAAGAATCTCAATTTTGAATTTGAACATGAAGTCAGAGACCCAACTGCTACTCCACCACCAGAACTGCCACTTAGAACCATCCAAGCCCTTGCTACTAAGCAATGCCTGATCCCTCCTGAGGAGGTTTCTGAAGAGAAGCTGATGGCCAAGGTGGACCATGAATAATGGACCCAGAAGATTTATTTGGTCTTGTTATAACAAGATCAATACTAGGCTTAGTCCATATGCTTATCCTGTCAGTCTTTGGACAATATTATATGTTTTATTTATGAACCTGGTTTGTAAGGAGATAAACTCCATATTATTTGCTTTTGAGTGGAACATCATGAATTATTACTTCTTTTCAAGGGGTCTGAATGGACAGTGGAGTATGTACTTGATGCATATTAGATATATTTTCTATCAGATCATAAGGCTATCCTACTACAACAATTCCTATGATTATTGCCTTCTTTGTGTGGATTTGATTAAGTCTATCCATGATAACCACCCCCTTACCAAGTTGATAAATGAGTAGGAACTGGAACATTCTTAATTGGAATGTCAGGGGATTAATTCCCAGATTAGATGGGATGATATTAGAGCAAAAATTGATGAAAGTAATTGTGGCATAATTTGTCTACAAGAAACTAAGAGGGATTTTTTTGACCAAGCTTACCTCAGAAATTTTTCACCAAGGAGATACAACCAATTTGCATACTCTGCCTCAGTTGGTCTTTCAGGAGGAATTATTACTATCTGGAATGGCAGTCTTTTTACTAGATCTATTGTTAGCCAAAATACTTATCAAATCACTGTAAGATTATCATGCAATCTATCTGGAAACATATTTTACATCAGCAATATATATGGACCCTGTCACAATGATGATAGAGCAGAATTCTTTAACTGGCTAAACAACATTGATGCTTCTCAGATGGACCATTGGATTTTAATGGGTGACTTTAATCTCATAAGAAGCCCTCATGACAGGAACAGACCTGGAGGAGACACCAACAATATGCTTATGTTTAACAGTTTACTCCAACAACATGATCTTGTGGAAATACCTATTAAAGGGAGGAATTTCACTTGGTCAAATATGTAGGATTCCCCTCTTCTGGAAAAGCTGGACTGGATTTTCACTTCTGCAAACTGGACCCTGAATTTTCCAAACACATTGGCTCACCCACTTGCTAGAGTCACTTCTGATCATATCCCTATTCACATACAGATTGGCAGTGATATACCTAAATCTTCTATATTCAGATTTGAAAATTACTGGTTTGGATTTGATGGTTTCTATGAGACTGTGATCCAATGTTGGAACAGAAATCAGCAAATGACAAACTCTGCCAAGGATACTGCAGCAAGGTTCAAATGTCTCAGAATGGGCTTAAAAAATGGAGCAGAAATCTATCAAAGCTCAATACAAATATTTCTGCATGCAACTATGTTATATCTATGATAGATGGAATAGAGGATCAAAGAACTTTGAGTACCATTGAAGCTAATTTCAGAATCATTGTCAAGAAACACATAACAAAGCTACTGGAAATCAAAAGATTATACTGGAAATCTAGGTTTAAGATGAGAAGTATACAATTGGATGATGAAAATACTGAATTCTTTCATGCTATGGCTACCCAAAGATTCAGGAAGAATTTCATTACTTCTTTGCAAGATGAAGATGGGACACTTTTTCAAACCCATGAACACAAGGCTGCCATTATTTGGAAATCATATAAAGATAGACTGGGAAAAGCTATCAACCCTCCTATGCTGTTCAATCTTGAGGAAATTATCCAACCTAAAGATTTATCTGAGCTTGAAGCCCCCTTCACTATGGATGAAATTGATCAAGTCATTAAAGATATCCATTTTGATAGAGCACCTGGACCTGATGGTTTTAATGGCTTATTTCTGAAAAAATGTTGGGATATCATAAAACAAGATATCTACACTATGATCTGGGATTTTTTTGAAGGGAACATTGATATTCAGAGTATTAATACTGCTTTTATTACCCTCATTCTAAAGATTGCAAACCCTATTGCCATGAATGATTTCAGACCTATATCTTTGGTGAGCCTTCCACTCAAAATAATTACAAAGCTCATGGCCAATAGAGCTCAGAAAATCATTTCACAGGTCATCCACCCAAATCAATATGGTTTCATAAAAGGGAGAAATATACAGGACTGCTTGGGTTTTGCTTTTGAATATATTCATTTATGTCATCAATCCAGGAAGCCTATCATCATACTCAAACTTGATTTTGAGAAAGCTTTTGACAAGATTGAATATAATGCCATTATTAACATGTTAAAAGCAAAAGGATTTGGTCCTAGATGGATAAACTGGGTTACAAATATTCTCAATACTGCATCAACATCTGTCCTACTAAATGGTGTTGCTGGGAAAAAATTATATGTAAAAGAGGAGTCAGACAAGGTGACCCTCACTCTCCACTCCTTTACATCATTGCTGCTGATCTTTTGCAATCCATTGTCAATGCTGCTTGGGCAAATGGTGAAATTACCCTCCCAATTAATCAGGCTTATGGATTGGACTACCCTATTATCCAATATGCAGATGATACTTTAATGATCATGCCTGCAGATGAAGGGCAACTCAGCCACCTCAAATACCTGCTTAATATTTTCAGTTTGTCTACTGGGCTATTTGTGAACTACAGCAAATCATCCTTGATCCCAATTAATATGGATCAATTATCAACAAACAACCTGGCTAACTCCTTTGGTTGTAAAGTTGAAAGCCTTCCTTTCACTTACCTTGGACTACCTATGGGGACCACTAAACCCTCTGTACATGACCTCATTCCAGTTATATCCAAGATTGATAAGAGGTTATCAGGGGTGGCTAGATTTATGAACTACTTTGGAAGGCTCACATATGTAAATTCTGTTGTTGCTTCCATGCCTATATTTTCCATGTGTTCTCTTAAGGTCCATGTTACCATTCTGGACCATGTGGATAAATCAAGCAGGAATTTCTTATGGTATGGAAATGAAATCAATAAAGGTGGTAAATGTCTGGCCAGCTAGGAGATGATATGCAAACCCAAGCAACAAGGAGGGCTTGGAGTCTTGAACCTCAGAGAACAAAATAAAGCACTCCTCATAAAGCACTTATTCAAATTCTATAACAAAGTGGATATTCCATGGGTAAAATTAATCTGGGAAGCTCATTACCATGGCAATGTTGTCCCTCATTCCAACAGGTGCAAAGGATCTTTTTGGTGGAAAGGCTGCATGAAAATGTATGACCTATTCAGAGATATGACTAACTGTGATATCAAGTCTGGTTGCACTAACTTGCTATGGGAAGACTTATGGAATGGTGGTATTATGAAAATCAAATACCCTGAGCTTCACTCTTTTACACAAAAAGAAAGTATATCAATCAAAGAAGCCAAGGAACTTGAGAGCCTATACAGTTTATTCCAATTATTACTTTCCATTCAGGCCCACCAGCAATTTCATTTACTATCTGATGAGCTGAGTAATATCAGGAATTCAGAGGATAAGGACATATGGTAATTCAAATGGGGTAACAGTCAGAACATTACAAAGAAGATTTATGGATAAATTATGAATGGTGAGGATGCTCCTGCAACCTTTAAATGGATATGGAAATCATGTTGCCTACCTAGACACAAATTCTTTTGTTGGCTTATGTTAAATGACAGGATCAATACATGTGACCTTTTGATCAGAAAAAGCATGCACCTAGACTCCACTGTATGTAATCTATGCAACATTGAAGAATATGAAGACAGAACTCACCTCCTATTCACTTGCCCTTTTAGTCAAGGATTCTGGTGGAACATTGGCATTGAATGGAATTCTGATCTGGAGATCAACACTATGATCATTGATGCTAAACACAGATATAAAATTGATCACTTTATGGAAGTCATGATTCTTGGATGCTGGAGCATATGGAACCAAAGGAATGATCTAATATTTGAGGGGATACCCTGCTCAATAAATGAATGCAAGAGTGACTTCATTAGATATTTCAAAATGACCATGCTGAGGGCTAAGCCCATTCTAAAAGAGGGCATGTCCTCTTGGATAGACAATATTTAATTTCTCAATAAGTTCTCAATAAGTTCTTCCCTCCCCTCCCCACTCTGATTGTACCACCTTGGTTGTCCCTTCAACAACCACTGAAATATGTAATTTGGATTACTTTCTTTATAAATGAAAATGACTCACAGTAGGGGGATTACCCTACTGTTCTTTGGTCAAAAAATTTACTGTCGAGCAATTGATAGAAAAGCGCATAGTTATGAGATTATCTGGGCATGATCATGTATATAGGCATCACGTCCGTGACAAGTAGACCGATTCCTGCCTGCATCTACTACTATTACTCCACACATCGACCGACTCCTGCCTGCATCTAGAGTATTAAGCTCATGAAGAACAGAGTAACGCATTAAGAAAGATGCCATGATGTAGACGGATAAACTCAAGCAATATGATATAAACCCCATCTTCTTATCCTCGATGGCAACAATACAATATGTGCCTTGCTGCCCCTACTATCACTGGGAAAGGACACCGCAAGATTGAACCCAAAGCTAAGCACTTCTCCCATTGCAAGAAAGATCAATCTAGTAGGCCAAACCAAACTGATAATTCGAAGAGACTTGCAAAGATAACTTAATTACACATAAAAGAATCCAGAGGAGATTCAAATATTTCTCATAGATAAACTTGATCATAAACCCACAATTCATCGGATCACGACAAACACACCGCAAAAAGAGTTACATCGAATAGATCTCCAAGAAGATCGAGGAGAACTTGGCTAAAGAATGTTCGTCCCTACAAAATCATATAGTATAGTCATGCTCCATTTTCGTCACACAAGAATGCTCTCATCTTGCACCCCCCCCCCCTCGATGACAAGCCAAGCTATTGTTTCAGACTTAAGTAATCTCAAACTTTTTCAACTTTCACGCAATACATGAGAGTGAGCCATGGATATAGCACTATGGGTGGAATAGAATATGATGATGGAGGTTGTGTGGAGAAGACAAAAAAGGAGAAAGTCTCATGTTAACGAGGCTAATCAACGGGCTTTGGAGATGCCCATCAATTGATGTTAACATGAGGAGTAGGGATTGCCATGCAACGGATGCACTAGAGCTATAAATGTATGAAAGCTCAACAAAAGAAACTAGTGGGTGTGCATCCAACTTGCTTGCTCACAAAGACCTAGGGCATTTTGAGGAAGCCCATCGTTGGAATATACAAGCCAAGTTATATAATGAAAAATTCCCACTAGTATATGAAAGTGACAACAAATGAGACTCTCTATATGAAGAACATGGTGCTACTTTGAAGCACAAGTGTGAAAAAAGATAGTAGCATTGTCCCCTTTTTTTGGGCCTTTCTTTTTTTTATTTGGCCTTTCTCTTTTTTTATTTGGCCTTTCCTTTTTTTTATTTGGCCTTTCTTTTTTATTTTTTTATTTAGGGACAATGCTCTAATAAGGATGATCATCACACTTCTATTTATTTACAACTCATGAATTACAACTCAAAACTAGAACAAGATATGACTCTATATGAATGCCCCCGGCGGTGTGCCGGGATGGGCAATGAATCAAGAGTGACATGTATGAAATTATGAAGGTGGCTTTGCCACAATACGATGTCAACTACATGATTATGCAAGCCAATATGACAATGATGATGTGTGTCATGATGAACGAAACAGTGGAAAGTTGCATGGCAATATACCTCGGAATGGCTATGGAAATGCCATAATAGGTAGGTATGGTAGCTGTTTTAAGGAAGATATATGGAGGTTTATGTGTGATAGAGAGTATTGTATCACGGGGTTTGGATGCACCGGCAAAGTTTGCACCAACTCTCAAGGTGAGAAAGGGCAATGCACGGTACCGAAAAGGCTAGCAATGATGGAAGGGTGAGAGTGCGTATAATCCATGGACTCAACATTAGTCATAAAGAAATCATATACTTATTGCAAAAATCTACAAGTCATCAAAAACCAAGCACTACGCGCATGCTCCTAGGCGGATAGATTGGTAGGAAAAGACCATCGCTCGTCCCCGACCGCCACTCATAAAGATGACAATCTAAGAACACCTCATATTTCAAATTTGTTACACAACGGTTACCATACGTGCATGCTACGGGACTTGCCAACTTCAACACAAGCATTCTTTAAATTCACAATTACCCAACTAGCATGACTCTAATATCACGACCTCCATATCTCAAAACAATTATCAAGTATCAAATTGATCATAGCATCCAATTCACTTCCTATGATAGTTTTTATTATACCCAACTTGGATGCCCGTCATTCTAGGACCAATTTTATAACCATAGAAAATACCATGACGTTATAAAAGACTCAAAATAATATAAGTGAAGCATGAGATACCAACAATTTCTACAAAATTAAACCACCGCCATGCTCTAAAAATTATAAGTGAAGCACATAGAGCAAAACTATCTAGCTCAAAAGATATAAGTGAAGCACATAGGGTATTCTAATAAATTCCAAATCGAGTGGGTTTCTCCCAAAAGGTGTGTACAGAAATGATGATTGTGGTAATCTAAAAATCACAGACTAATATCATACAAGACGCTCCAAGCAAAACACATATCATGTGGCGAATAAAAATATAGCTCCAAGTAAAGTTACCGATAGACGAAGACGAAAGAGGGGATGCCTTCCGGGGAATCCCCAAGCTTAGGATTTTGGTTATCTTTGAATATCTTGGGGTGCCATGGGCATCCCCAAGCTTAGGCTCTTGCCACTCCTTATTCCATAGTCAATCAAATCTTTACCCAAAACTTGAAAACTTCACAACGCAAAACTCAACAGGAAATCTCATAAGCTCCGTTAGTGCAAGAAAGAAAAACCACCACATAAGGTACTGTAATGAATTCATTCTTTATTTATATTGGTGTTAAACCTACTGTATTCCAACTTCTATATGCTTCATACCCCTTGATACTAGCCATAGAGGCATCAAAATAAGAAAACAACACACGAAAAACAGAATCTGTCGAAAACAGAACAGTCTGTATAAATCTATAACTATCGAATACTTATGGAACTCTTAAAATCCCACAAAAATAGGAAGTACTGGGCAATTTGTCTATTTATCTACAGAAAAAAGAATCAACGCAAAATCACGTTTTTGTCAATTACTAAAATTATTTTCGTGCGCGCAAAAGTTTCTGTTTTTCAGCAGAATCAAATTAACTATCACCCAAGATGATCCTATAGGTTCTACTTGGCACATACACTAATTAAAACATAAAACCACATCTAAACAGAGGCTAGATGAATTATTTATTGAATAACAGAAAGTAAAAATATTGGGTTGTCTCCCAACAAGCGCTTTTCTTTAAAGCCTTTTAGCTAGACATTGATAATTTTAATGATGCTCACATGAAAGACAAGAATTGAAGCGCAAAGAGAGCATCATGAAACACGTGACAAACACATCTAAGTCTAACATACTTCCTATGCATAGGAATATTATAAGCAAACAAATTTTCAAGGCAAGCAAAAACTAGCATATGCAAGGAAGAAGAAAGAGACGATAGCAATCTCAACATGATGAGAGGTAATTTAGTAAGATAAAAATTTCTACGACCATATTTTCCTCTGTCATAATAATTACATCTAGGATCATGGGCAAATTCAACAAAATAGCTATCACATAACATATTCTCAACATGATCCACATGCATGCAAAGTTGACACTCTTCCAACATAGTGGGATTAACATTAACTAAAGTCATGACCTCTCCAAACCCACTTTTATCAAAAATATCATAAGATTGAACATACTCCAAATATGTGGGATCTAAAGTTGACACTCTTCCAAACCACTTTCAATAATATTGCAAACACTATTATCAATCTCATATTCATCATGGGGGTTAAATAAATTTTCAAGATCAAAAGAAGAATCACCCTAATCATGATCATTGCAACAAGTAGTAGACATAGCAAAACTAGCATCCCCAAGCTTAGGGTTTTGCATATTATTAGCACAATTGACATCAAGAGAATTTATAGTAAAATCATTGCAATCATGCTTTTTATTAAAAGAACTACCAAGTATGGGTACAATAGCAACGATCTCATGTTTAACATAAGGAACTATAGCAAATTCATCTTCATAAATATTGGCATCATGGCCACAAGAATAGCAAGCATCATGTTCATCAAGGGGTATTTCAATCAAATCATCGGAATCATCATTATCTATAGATTCATGCATATCATTATTTTCTCCCAAAGCAATGGTCATTCTCTCAATAAATTCTTTGACATAGACATTATGAGCATAGTTTTCATAGCAATATTTAAGTATGTCAAAATTTTCAGATTCGTAAAGAGTAATATTATACTGTTCAATCAAAGAAGCAACTTCATAAGCACCCTTAAAAGCAACAAATTCTTCAATTTGTTCATATCATAGTAACTATAAACACCCTTTGCATAAGAAGATAAGATTTCATTATCATTAAACTCACATAGGTAGGGAAAGTGTTTTTTTAGGGTTCTTAGAGCAACAAGTAAAATCATAAATTTCACAGAGATTCCAAGCATAACACATCAATCTGTTTATTTGATCCCATAAGAGTATTCCCTTTTCAGACAAGCGGTGATGCACAAAATGAGCATGCTCATCTAAAGATTTCCCATCAACTAGGCTAGTTGGGGTTTCAGCACGAGTGCATAAGGATCAAAGATGATCCAAGTAAAACACTTTAAGTGGATCCATAGCAATAGAATTTTAGCAAGCAAAGATGCAAGCAAATAGAAGGCACAAGGAGACACAAGCAAACATAAGATCGAACGGGAGAAGGGCGAAGAAAACAGCAAGGGTGAACTGGGGCAGAGGAAAACAAGAGGCAAATGGCAGATAATGTAATGCGAGGGAGATGAGTTTGTGATGGGTACTTGGTATGTCTTGACTTGAGCGAAGACCTCCCCGTCAACGGTGCCAGAAATCCTTCTTGCTACGTCTTGAGCTTGCGTTGGTTTTCCTTGAAGAAGAAAGGGTGATGCAGCAAAGTAGCGTAAGTATTTCCCTCAGTTTTTGAGAACCAAGGTATCAATCGAGTAGGAGGCTCCTCAAAAGTCCCACGCACCTACACAAACAAACAAGAACCTCGCAACCAACGCAATAAAGGGATTGTCAATCCCTTCATGGCCACTTGCAAAAGTGAGATCCAATAGAGATAATATGATAGGATAAATATTTTTGGTATTTTTATGATATAGATTGGAAATTAAAAGATGCAAATAAAAGTAGATGGTAAACTTATATGATAAAAGATAGACCCGGGGGCCATAGGTTTCACTAGTGGCTTCTCTCAAGATAACATAAGTATTACGGTGGGTGAACGAATTACTGTCGAGAAATTGATAGAAAAGTGCATAGTTATGAGATTATCTAGGCATGATCGTGTATATAGGCATCACGTCTGTGACAAGTAGATCGACTCCTGCCTGCATCTACTACTGTTACTCCACACATCGACCGACTCCTGCCTGCATCTAGAGTATTAAGTTCATGAAGAACAGAGTAACGCATTAAGAAAGATGACATGATTTAGAGGGATAAACTCATGCAATATGATATAAACCCCATCTTTCTATCCTCGATGGAAACAATACAATACGTGCCTTGCTGCCCCTGCTATCTCTGGGAAAGGACACCGCAAGATTGAACCCAAAGCTAAGCACTTCTCCCATTGCAAGAAAGATCAATCTAGTAGGCCAAAACAAACTGATAATTCGAAGAGACTTGCAAAGATAACTTAATCACACATAAAAGAACTCAGTGGAGATTCAAATATTTCTCATAGATAAACTTGATCATAAACCCACAATCCATCGGATCTCGACAAACACACCGCAAAAAGAGTTACATCAAATAGATCTCCAAGAAGATCGAGGAGAACTTGGTATTGAGATTCAAAAAGAGAGAAGAAGCCATCTAGCTAATAACTATGGACCCGAAGGTCTATGGTAAATTACTCACAACTCATAGGAGAGGCCTTGGAGATGATGTAGATGCCCTCCATGGTCGATTCCCCCTCCGGCGGAGCGTCGGCGAAGGCTCCAAGATGGGATCTCGCGGATACAGAAGGTTGCGGCGGTGGAAATAGTTTTCGTGGTGCTCCTGGATGTTTTCGGCGTCCATGTATTTATATAGGTGGAAGAAGTAGGTCGGTGGACGCTCGAGGGGCCCACGAGGGTGGGGGCGCGCCCACCCCCAAGGGGCGCGCCGGGCACCCTCGTGGCCACCTCCTGTGTTGCTTGACGTCCACTCCAAGTCCCGTGGATTGCGTTTGTTCCAGAAAGATCGCTCCCGAAGGTTTCATTCCGTTTGGACTCCGTTTGATATTCCTTTTCTTCGAAACACTGAAATAGGCAAAAAAACAGCAATTCGGGTTGGGCCTCCGGTTAGTAGGTTAGTCCCAAAAATGATATAGAAGTGTAAAGTAAAGCCCATAAACATCCAAAACGGGTAATATAATAGCATGGAACAATCAAAAATTATAGATATGTTGGAGACGTATCGCGCACGCAATGATCTATCCATGGAGATGCATAGCAACGAGGGGGAGAGTGTGTCTACATACCCTCATAGACCGTAAGCGGAAGTGTTTCACAACGCGGTTGATGTAGTCAAACTTTCTTCGCACTCCACTAATCGAGTACCGAACGCACGGCACCTCCAAGTTATGCACAAGTTCAGCTCGGTGATGTCCCTCGCTTTCTTGATCCAGCAAGGTGTCGAGGTAGTAGATGAGTGCTGTCAGCATGATGGCGTGGTGACAGTGATGGTGAAGTGATCCTTGCAGGGCTTCGCCTAAGCACCGCGAGAATATGACCGGGGGTGTAAACTATGGACGGGGCGTCGCACACGGCTAATAATTGATGTTGTGTGTTCTAGGCACCCCCTCCCCACATATATATAGGTGGGAGGGGAGGAGAGGCAGCCATGGGGGCCCCAACACTACAAAAAAAAGACACATCCGTGACATTTTGGGCCGAACAAAAAAAATTTCTGTCATACATATGACACTTCTATGACGATAATTGTGACAAAACCCGGTATCATCATAGATGTAGTGGGCTCCTACTTCTATGACAAAAAATCATGACAGAAAATGGGATTTTCATCCTGGGCGGGCCGGAGACGCAGCTGCATGACATTCTTTGGGCCGTCCATGACGGAAAAAACCATGGTAGAAGCGAGGGGGAGGAAAATTTTGGGGAGTTGCCGGTTACGGTGGGACAGCGATGGGTGTTTCTCTCGTACAGGTACACACGTGTGTGAGAGGCGTTGGCTCTAACTGAACCCGAGCGAGGCCTTGGGCTCTAACTGAACCCGAGCGATTGCACTGCAGGCTACGTGTTACTGAACCTGAGCGATCGATCGATGGTTGTTAACTGAACCGGATGGAGCGATTCCTTCGCTACTGCTGCTAACTGAAGCCGATCGATTGGATGAACAATGAGCGTTGCGGGGGGGTTTGGATGAACAGTCAGCGGTGGCGTTGCCTCTGTATGAACAGGAACCCGTGGTGTGGAGGGCTGGATGAACAGTAGAAGGTGGAGGGGTGGCCGTGGAGGAGTGGTTGAACAGGACCCCGTGGTGTGGAGGGCTGGATGAACAGTCGAGGTGGAGGGGTGCCCGTGGAGGGGTGGTTGAACAGTAGCCGGTGGAGTAGCGCGTGGTGGAGGCTGGATGAACAGGAGCCCGTGGAGGCTGGAGGAGGTCGACGGTAGCCCGTGGAGGCTGGAGGAGGTCGACGGTGGAGATGAACAGTATCCCGTGGAGTCCCGTTTTGCGGTATGCCACACCCCTCCCGATGAACAGGACCCCCGTTTCGACCGTAGGAGGTTCGTTTTGTCCGTTTTGCGGTACGCCACACCCCTCCCGATCAACAGGACCACCGTTCCGACCGTAGGAGGTCCGTTTCCTCCGTTTTGCGGTACGCCACACCCCTCCTGATCAACAGGACCCCCGTTTCAGAGGTCCGTTTCCTCCGTTTTGCGGTACGCCACACCCCTCCCGATCAACAAGACTCCGTTCTGAATGTAGGAGGTCCGTTTCCTCCGTTCTGCAGTACGCCAGGCCTCGTTTCCATCGCCTGTTCCGTCTAAGCCATGTATGTTCTGACACAGCCGGTTGGCTCCCCATGAACACGATGACGATGTTGTTTCTCCGTTCCGACCCAGCCATGTACGTATGCGCGAGTAGGCATTCGAGACCCTGCCCGTATGTACGTGCGTGGTCGTATTTTCTTTCTTGCACCCTCATCGTTGTACGTACGTGTACATGCTACGTGCGCGCCTCTACTACGACACATGCGCGCCTCTACATCTACAACACGTGCGCGCCTCTACATCGACCAGTATGTACGTACACGTTCGCGACCAGAATGACAATGCTACATATGCTTCGACCAGGTGAGTCCCGACTGTCAGGCACTTCCTTGCCTGCGAAGATGTAGCTGGTGGGTCCCAGCAGTCAGGGGGCGAATCGTTTTTTTTTGCCCGGACGCACTTCCTTGCATGCGAAGGTGTAGCTGGTGGGTCCTAGCAGTCAGGGGGGAAACGTTTTTTTCGCGAAATATGGTTGCCCTTCCGGTGGGTCCCCGCTATCAGGTGGAGGAATAATTATTTTGCGCATAATAAGGAGGCACTTACTTGCTGCAGCCATGGACCCAGCTGTCAGCCTCTCCACGTACAGTCCACGTCCGATGGAAGCCGTTCCTTGACCACGTTGACCACACCGCGCCGAGAGCACCAGGGCGGTGGATGACGGCGAGGCCTAGGAAGGGGACAACACAGAGCCGGGGAAGACGCGGCAGTGGATGCCCACGCGTAGAGGAGTACGAGGGTTCACTGGTTCGCTGCGGTGTGAGGCTGTCGTCGCCACAGAATAACAGGGGGTGTGGGTGAGTAGAGGGATGGCCTGGCCAGCGGTGGGAGTAGTAGGGTGCGGTGAGGCCTCCGCCGCATCGTAGCCGGCCACGGGAGGCAGGAGCACGAGGCACGACCGGCGCTGGTTTGGGCGGCTGGAGCAAGAAGACCAGAGGTTGAAGAAGCACTACGGCCGTTGGATGGACAATCGTACGGTCACTGGAGCTAGAATCATGCATATTGACTAAGTTGACAAAGCCCTCCGTCCCCGTCAACTTAGTAGGCCCACAAGTCAGCCTGCCACTATACTGGGTCCCAGCTAACAGGGGGAGTATTCTTTTTTTTGTGCGTAATAAGGAGGCACTTCCTTGCGTACGAAGATATAACTAGTGGGTCCGAGCTGTCAGAGCCGGCCGCGGGGAGGAGGGAGCAGGCAGTCCCGTCGGCGCTTGTTTGAGCGGCTGGAGCAGGAAGAGCAGAGATTGATGAAGCACGACGAGCGTTGGATGGCCATCCAATAGTCACTGCTTGTGCGT
This sequence comes from Triticum dicoccoides, assembly GCF_002162155.2. Lineage (NCBI taxonomy): Eukaryota > Viridiplantae > Streptophyta > Magnoliopsida > Poales > Poaceae > Triticum > Triticum dicoccoides. The sequence goes on along the minus strand of NC_041385.1, from coordinate 195,326,857 downwards.
CAACCTTTTTTTAGGAAAGCCTCAAATCTGTGGAAAACAGCATACAACCCATCTGCCATTATTTTTAATAATTTACAGCCCATTTGCTAATTCTTAAGGTTTTTTTTGGAGCCCATATTCTTTTTGTTAGCATTACAGCCCATATTGTGGCCACGATTAAAAACTTATACGAAATTTTGCATATTTCGGTGCGGTCCGAACTGTTTTTAATCCCGAAATTTCGACTCACATTCAAACTGATTTTAAAAATAAATGTATATCAATATAAAATCCAACAAATTCTCCACGCATAAAAATTAATGTAATTTAAAATCTCGAAATGGAAAAAAAGATATTTGAAACTAATTGCCGGTTTGATGTGTTTTAAAAATGTACAACCCATTTCTCATTACTGATGGCCATTTTCTCGGCCAGCCGAATGAAAGTTGTCCTCGTCTTGAAAGATTTGCAGCCCAATAGGCATGACAAAGCGACTTACTTGGCAAATCACAAAAAAACTGGGTTGTGGCCATGGACCCAGCTGTCAGCCTCTACACGTACAGTACTCTCCCGATGGAATGTCGTTGACCACATTGACCACGCCGTGCCGAGAGCACCAAGGCGGTGGACGACGGCGAGGCCTAGGAAGGGGATGACACAGAGCCGGGGAAGACGCGGCAGTGGATGCCCACGCGGAGAGGAGTACGAGGGTTCACTGGTTCGGCTGCGGTGTGAGGCTGCCGTCGCCGCAGGGCCTGGCTAGCGGTGGGAGTAGTAGGGGGCGATGAGGCCTCAACGGCAGCACAGCCGACCACTGGAGGCAGGAGCAGGCGGTCTCCCCAGCGCTGGTTTGGGCGGCTGGTGCAAGAAGAGCATCGATTGAAGAAGCAGCAGGACCGTTCGATTCAAATCCAACGGTTACTGCTGCTAGAATTGTTTGTTGACTAAGTTGACAAGCCCTGTGTATGCGTCAACGTAGTAGGCCCACAGGTCAGCCTCCCAACCGGTGCGCCCCAGATGTCAGTGGGAGGAATCATTTTTTCGCGTAATAAGGAGGCAGTTGATTGCGTGCGGCCAGGCCAGCGGAGGGAGTAGGGTGGGCAGGGAAGCCTGCGCGGCATCACACAGGCAGTCCCGCCAGTGCTAGTTTAGGCGGCTGGAGCAGGAAGATCAGAGATTGAAGAAGCACGGCGGCTAGAATCATGTGTTCACTGACAAAGCCTTGCGTAAACAAGTCAGCCTCGAAATCTGTGGCGTGTACAGCCCATTTGCTATTATTTTTATAATTTTCACTCATTTTCTAATTCATATGGAATTTATTGCAGCCCGTTTTCCATTTTTAGAATTGCCGACCATTTTCTGGTCAGTACCAGGGTCAAAAATATAACTAAATATGTGGGAAATTTTTGCTGGGGAACGAAATATTCTTAATCCAAAAATTAATAGGCATACTAAAACAAATTTAAAAATAAGTTAGTACTATGTCATGTTAAATCCAATGAAATACGTATAAGATACCAGTGAAGAACAAAACTCAAAAAAAAACTAATATCCCATTTGCTCGTCTTGAAAGATTTGCAGCCTAGTAATTCGGAGAAAACAAATAGGCCTAGCTTGGGTATTCTTCAAAAAGAAATACTGGGCTATCTATTTTCCCAAATAACTGGTGCATGAACATTTAGCTTTATTTATTTATTTACTTATTTATGTTTACGGGACCAGGAGCATTTACCTGGGCCGGATTCATGTGAGAGCATCCCTTCCAGTTAATTATGGGCTTCTCTATTGGGCCTTCATCAGTGGGCTGCATGTTATAAACAAGTGGAAAATGTGTTCCATACGAAAAATAGTATGAGCTACATACGGTACGGGGCACTAAAAGATCAAACCGTGCAACGACTTCCAAAACATTGTGTTTTTCGTTCTAACAACACATTTATATTCAACCAACAGACGAAATATACTACTGATTGTACATTGAAAACAGCAGCAGCAGCAACCAGGGCTAGGGGTGCAACAGAAGCAGTTAGCAGGCCAGAAGAGTGAAGACGCAGCTCTCTCTTCCAAACCAAACATCAGCCATCATTACAAAAGGGCTACCAAAAAAGAACAAGTGTATGCATCAAACTAAATAAAGATCCTTCTACACCAAGTGTACACATCTAACTAACTAGCTCAGTTAGACGTTACTATTTATTAAGCTGTGGAGATTGGTTAACGGCTTGAACCAGATGAGTGCCTGACGGGGGAAACTCCAGCCAGCAGGTCGAAGTCTGATACTTGCGACCCTCTCTCCTACTTTGGGCTGTAGAGCGTGGCGGCACATATCAAGGTATGGTGCATGCAGAGACGCATGGTACGCTGTGTACACACAGTTTTGCCTGATGAACGAAACCGCGCTGCCATCATGATCCTTGCCGTCGGTTATCTCCTGGTTAATCGGATAATTCAGTCCGACAAACAGAGAGCGTGTGCCAAGGCTACTTACCAGCCTCCAGTCAAAAATTCCTGAAGGCCTGGAGAAGCTGGGAACCTGCTCAAAGACCTTGCAGTGACTGTGATTGTATTCCGCGAAACAACATGTCTGGTACGTGCGAACGATCATCAATCTTTCACCGTCGTCTGATCGAGCCAGGAACCACCTGCAACTGCCATGCCGCTTTTCTTTGAAAGGTTCTAGGATTAGGAAGGGTAGGGACACAAGGCGGCCTACAACATCATATCAAGTTGGAGTCAAATAAAAAAGGGCTCTTGATTTAGTCAATCTTAAGAACAGCATGTTATGAGCATGAATATTTTTTCTGTAAATGTTGACAGAAATATAAGCAAGCCATCATGATATCATAGGAAAGTATCATACTGCTGTAACAGCAGTTTGTAGCGATGACTGGAGTAGGCCAGCAATACGTCCAGCCATAGAAGGAGTCGACAGCGTAAATGAAGCCCTTGTGTTCAATGGCATCAGAGAACCATGGAGAATGTATGATCCTGCGATGGACGTGCAGATTTATCCACTTACCGCAGTGACCTGTTAGATAGGCGAGACCGCGGTTGAAGAACGCAATTAGCCTGAAATCTTTATAATTCCCAGATCTTGTGGGCACTTGGCAGATTACAACCTTGAGCAAATCAAACTTGGTATCATGTTGGCTACTGTAAGATTCCGAGTATTCTGGGCCGCGGTGCCAAAGCAGTGCAGTGTTAATCGAAGGAAGGGGGATCAATCGCCGGGTGTAGGCCTCAACGAGCATCCAGCTGCCACGACCGTCGACGAGCACCATCCAAGACGTGTTCATGCAGACCCGGTACATACCGTTAATGTAGCTGAGGCTGACGGGGATCAGATCGCAGTGAAGGGGGTTGATGCTCGGCACCCTACGATCGTTATGCTGCGTGACACGCCGTTTCTGAAGATCAGGCGGCATCAGCAAGCAAGGAGCTGGCTTAAAAAGCTCCGGCCTGAGGGCTTTGAGTAAATGGTACAGCCCCGACGAGCACGCGACGAGCGGCATGGTAATGAGATTGTCCACACGCGAAACAATGAGCTTGATTACCGCTGTGAGGAGCGAATTCCAGCCACTCTTTCGGCGGACGCTGCTCGGTTCTGCCATTGTTAGTGCTTGGGTTTCGGACGAGGGGGGAGGCGCCTTAGCGGGGATGGAAGCTTGGACGAGATTATGTGCGGACAAAGATGGAGAAGCGAATATGTGCTGCGGGAAGTGGACAGGTGATGATGACTACAACACGCCGCTTGACTTACGAGACACATACCAGCAGCGTAGGGTCATATCGATGCCAGACAACTTTCTTGAGTGATCATAGTACTGGTACTCCCTACAGTACCTACTACAGTACTATGCCCTAGCTTGCTAGAGTAGAGTAGTAGAGTAGGACTCTGCTCTACTACTAGCACCGAAGGAGTAGTATATTCTAATCTAAAATAGTTACAAACTTCGATGCCTGATCGTGGAACGACTACGAACCATGCTCAAAGACCGTGTCTACGTGGTGTTTGGACTTATATGCAAAAAAATAGCAAGATGCCCGTGCATTGCACGGCACACCATCATCACCAACTCGGTTTTTTCTCTACTCATACTCCTATAAAAGACTCAGTTGGTGATGATGAAGGCGAGGAGGCGTGTTCAGCCTGGCGTGCAGCGGACGGCGTAGCACTATTCGATTTGCTATAAAAAAAGTACTTGTAGAGATAGAGACATAGGGAGGAGCACGAGGTAAGGCCTTATCTGTAAATGTGGAGAGAGGTGCGGGTATCTTTTGTAAAATTGTCATAGTTGGCTTTATATCCGTCAGATATAGATCGGACGGTCTATATTACAAGATGGCAGGCAAACCATCATCACCAACTCGGTTTTCTATAAGAGTAGATATATATAGATATAGATAGATAGAGACTAGGGAGTACTAGTAAGGACACCATCTACTTCTTCGTGTGATACTCCTGCGCTCCATTCGGTGGCCGCAACGTCCCCTACAGCCACTCCCTCATGCGCTCCATTCGGCGGGCGCTGTTGAAATCTGGGGAGCGCACTCTCGCGAGTGCTGGCAGCCACGACTTCACCGACGACGACTTCTTCCCCAACCTCGGCAACCTCTTCCTCAACGACATGGGCGACAACCTCAACGCCAACGGTGCTGCTCCCATTGCACCGTATGTGTTTCTGTCCTTCCTATTCAAAATCGTGGTAGAATTCATGTTTCTACTCTGTATCCTACTACTATGCTAGTCCACATGATTAGTTTCATCTCTGTTATAGCCGTCATGATTATTTTGTGCTTATTCGGATTAAATCTCGTAGTAACTTGCTCACATATTCAACTGGCGCAACGTCCCCTACAGCCACTCCTGTTTCATGGACGACCTGGTCGATGCCTCCAAGGAGCCCTTCGTCCACTACTATGAGTGCCCGATTCCGTTTTGTGGCTCACTGGCAGACATGGTGCATCACCTCATGGATGCGTGCAACGGTCACTGCTGGCCCTTGGCGGAGAACATCAAGCACGACACGTGCTACCAGTTCACCATGCCGAAGTCGCTGGAGGATCACTGCCGCCTGCTAGTCTCGGAGGAGGACGACAGCGTCTTCCTCTTGATCGTGGGCACCGGCGAGGCCCGCGCAGGCCACCGCCCCATCTTTGTAGCATGCGTCAGGGGCGTCGCCGCTGACGCTGACACTGACACGAGGCAGATGTACGGGTGCAAGGTCAATGTTACTACCCCTCCGGGTCACGTGGGTAGCGAAACCGGCCTCATCGGACAGACTTGGAATCTGAGGAGCTGGGACTATCCCGCCAATGTGGACTTGGAAAACCCATGACATCCGTTCTATCCTTTACCCGCCGACTCGGTGCACGGGGACTCCAAGGGGTTCACCTGGACATACGCATTATCAAGTGCACTTAGAAAACATGTAGTGTGTGTGTGCGCGCTTATGGCCCGTGTCTTTGCCGCTTTTGATTCTGTAAGCTTGTCGTTAAACTTGAGTGGCTTTCGCCGCAGTCCTTCCTTTGAACTGCTCCTCTCAGTGAGCTAATGTAAGACACTTTGGGTTTCATTTGATAATGGAACCGGGGAGAAGCCTCCCTGTTCTTTTAAAAAAATACGCATTATCAAGTTAAATGTTGATCATTAGTCTTCGCTCAATGTAATCCGCTGTCTAAGCATGTGGAGACTTCCATGCAGGATCTTGCTCTATTGGAGTATCGCGCACGAATAAAAGTGTATCCGGTTATGGTTTAGTCTAGAATCTTCCATGTATGAATTTTTACTACAGTATTGGTGAAAGACTTACGATGAACCATTTCTTACATCTCCTCTGCCCCCTTGCAAGTCATCCTGATTTACTCCCTCCATCTAGGTGTATAAGGGCATGGTTAATATTACTTTATAGTATAGCCAACTGTTGACTATAAGAAAGTGCTATGTCATCTGTAGCCAACATGTATAACAATCGATACTCAAAAACTAATTCTTAAAGATCATTTCTTGCAAAGCACAATAAGTGTTATTTCTTCACAAGTTTTGGATGCAGGTTGAACAGTTGAACGCTTTCGTTTGCAAAAGATACCTTTTTATCTATTTCCCCCGGATGTTTGTGAGCTCTAGAGATGAGATAATATCCAAAGAAACCTATCGATACCCATTACACATGAGATGACCCCCATATCCTTTGTCAAAATAAACAACTCCCCGATCAATGCATTTCACTCTTCGGTGCAACGCACGGGCACCTTACTACTATAGATTAGTACGACCAGAAATTGAACTAACATTATACATAGTACGATAAATACTGATGCATGTCACCTAAAATTATATCAATCAAAACTATGTTCAAATACGAATCCAACGATATAGTTTTTGTTGACATGCACTAACATTTTGTCAGTTAAATCTTCAGTCAAATTCAATGGAGGACTAATGAACCACGATTGATGTAGTACAAGTGTAGAGGGCGGCGCTGCACGGGAGTCTCACCTCCCACCCCGCTCGTGGCGCGGCAGTAAAGCCGTCATATCACAAAACCCAACCACTCCCAGTAATAAATGGCCTAGTAAAATAAACGGACAAGCAACCATCACATCCCTTTGTCTTTTTTGCATTTCATCTCTCTGCATTTACTTTCTCCGGTTCATCTCCCACACTCAATCCCTAGCTACTACTCCTAGGGCCAGTTCTTTTGGCGGCTTCCCCAGCTTTTCCCACAAGAGTAGTCACAGTGGAGAGTAACAATAAGGCGCCTCACTCATTTATTTGGGCTTCTAAACTACTACTCCGTCCTGGTTTATTCCTCACCATTGTAATTTGTGCTAAATTTTGACCAAAGATTTAACTGATAAAATGTTACTCAAAACACTTAGGCGTGGTGCATCTAGGTGTGTAAGTCATCTTACGAAAACCAAATAATCCGAAAACACTTAGGCGTGGTGCATTAACTTCTACCTCGTTTCTTGTTTCTTGACATATCAACCAATAAGAGATAAAGAGTGTGCATGCTTTTAATGACTTGAGATATCAAACACGACATGCAGTGGTTAGTTCATTGCATGCAATACTATTAATTAGCAAATAAACATTAACGTTTCTCGTTTTCTCCTCCTCCTTGGTCACGGTGCACTGAGAAATAACCACAGAGAAGGAAGCTAAAAGTAAACAATCAAACGAGCATTTTTGCATTTGTTTTGTTCGTTTCACAAGCTTGACTAGTGCTGTTTTTATACTTTTACAAAAACCGCATCGTAATGTTCAAATGTGCATTTGCACGTACATAAGTAATAGTAGTACTCCCTCCGTCTAGGTGTACAAGTCTTCCCTCCTTCTTGGTCATCGTGCACAACCAAAGATGACTTATTGACCTGGACGGAGGGAGTAGCATAGTCTGCAAGCATATATCGAGAGAGACGTGTAGTCCGATAGTATATAGTAAATTTTATGCTATATGCATGTACTTGCAAAATGCGTAATAATACACAATGTTTCCAAACTTTCCATTTTACATACTTAATTAAGGACGCTAAAAATTCCTGAACGTTCGGGATTTATCATTTGCGTCCTAAAACTAATGAGATCGCCTTACGAAACAAAAATTATACTCCTCCTAAAAGCCACAGCGCTCGCAGGAGCGCTTGCGGCGCGCCACGAGTGCCCTGGTGCGCGGCCGTTTCCCAGCGCGCCAACACAACGCCTCTTCCTCAGCCTCGCAACTCGCGAGGTGATGATTGGTGGCTTGCCGGCAGGCGAGCACGATCTCACCGGTGTGGTGATCCGGTGCCAACAGGTACTCCTCCTGGCTGGAAACGTGCACCCGGTCCATGTACCGCCAAGAGTAGATGAGGCGCTTGGGCCTGACTGCACTCAGGGCGTCGGCACGGGCGTCCTCCGCCACCCTCACGGCCCTCGCACGAGCCTTCTGCCAAAGAACCAATTGCTTGACTCTCTCGGATGCGACATAGATCTCCCAAAAAGCTTGTTGCACGGTGCGGTTCTCTTCCTCAGCCTTCTTCTCCGCCTCTATTTTGGCGCGCTCTGCTGGAGGCAAAGCCTCCCACAAGGCGACATCCATTTCTTTCCAAAGCTCCTCAAGGCTGGGGGGCTCGGCAGGCGGCGCGGCATTCTCCTCATAGCGGGCAGCCGACGCGTCCTCTGATGCGCGTGCCAGCGAGATTGAGAACGTCGACGCGTCCACCTCGACGCGTCGCGGCGAGGAGCGAAATGCCGACGCGTCCTCCTCGACTAGTGGCGGTGAGGAACGGAACGGCAACGCGTCACGTCGCGGCAAGGAGCGGAACGCCGATGCGTCCTCCTCGACTAGTGGCGGCGAGGAACGGAATGGTGACGCATCGCGTAGCAGCGAGGAGCGGAACACCGACGCGTCCTCCTCGACTAGTGGCGGCGAGGAACGGAAAGGCGACGTGTGACCGTCCGCGCGGTGCAGCGAGGGGCTCCTAGGGCTTGGGAGGGGAGATGCCATGGTGGTCGACTTGAGAGGGAGGGGGAGGAGATAGCGATGAACGTGAACGTGATGGGGAGGAGATAGCGATGTCGTGGGAGGCGCAGTATTTATAGCGAGCAATGGCACACCTACGTAAGATATGGACTGACCTGCACTGACTTAACTGCAGGTCCATTTGCGTCACTGACATGTGGGCCAGTACACTGCTGGGCCCGTATGTCAGTGACCCAATGCACCTGATGTTAAGTAAAAGCTACATGGGCATATTTGTTGGAGTAAATTACGGGGGAGCGAAGGGGTGGAAATATTGCTGGTCACAATGGATTGGACGAGCGTGGGGGGAGGAGAGTCATGCATGCAGATTTTTTCACACGGGGTGGAGTGGTGGGACCGCCGGAGGGAGAAGGAGAGTTTGGCAGGCATATTGTTTCCACCCATGGAGAGGAAAAGATTTGGAGACGAACGGGCTTCCTGCAGGTATGGGGAACGGTGCATAATAAGTCATCTTGCATGCCGGGCTAGGTATAGTCTCAAGTCATTAAAAACATACACGCCCCACACATGTTCATATTTCAAGGTGCACTAAATTATTGCATGCGATGATTAAGGCTGGCCATCATGGTGGTATCTTAGCTGGTATCATGCACACGGGAATAGCAAACATGCTGATGTGGCAAAGAATTAAAGAGGAGAGGGGGGTTAGACTAACTAGTGTTCATGCATGCATTGGTAAACACATTTTTTTGTGAAGAACGACAACATTAGTTGAGTACTTTTGCAGACTTCAAAAACTATTCCACCGCCTCTACTATCTTGCTAAGAGTAGGTGAAAATTTTGAGTCGAGCCCTTTAAACTAGAAGGGAGGTAGTGGTACTCTAATAGCTAGGTGTGTAAGTCATCTTACGAAAACCAAATAATCCCAAAACACGTAGGCGCGGTGCATTAACTTCTACCTCGTTTCTTGTTTCTTGACATATCAATCAATAAGAGATGAGGGTGTGCATGCTTTTAATGACCTGAGACTATCAAACATGACATGCAGTGGTTAGTTCATTGCATGCAATACTATTTAATTAGCAAATAAACATTAATGTCTCTCGTTTTCCCCTCCTCCTTGGTCACGGTGCACAGCCTAAGATGACTTACTCACGTAGACGGAGGGAGTATCAACATTCACAATGTCAAATCAATATTTTTACACTCATTATAAAACGTAGTTCTTATACTCATTATAATCAGTATTGTAGATATTGATATTTTTAGTATAAATTTGGTCGTGGGATTTCATTGATGCCTGTCAAAGCGTGGAGGAAGCGGAGCTTAGGGCTTGCATTGCCGGTCTCTACATAGGTATTTCTCTTCATAATCCTGTAATTTTAGAGACTTATTGCGCTTTTGTGGTAGCGTATCTTGCATCGGGGGACTATGACAGGTCTGCTATGCGTGACCTGAAGATGAAAGCATTGAGCATCTTGAAGTTGATCAACAATCTTCAATTGTCAAAGATTAGCCATTCGGCCAATAAGGTGGCACACTTAATCGCTAAGTATAGCTTTCACAATAGATTAGATGGTATTCTTGTAAATAACGTACCGCCCTGTGTGGTGAATATTGTATCGAATGAGTGTACTGGTGTGTCTGGTTAATTAATATAAGGTGGTGTTTAAAAAAAGTATATATTTGGTCAAACACTTTGCAAACGGTTGACGGGAGTAAAAAGGACCAGAGGGAGTATCATGCATGCGGAGTAGGCAAAAAAATTGCTCATTTTTAGCCGGTCGAAGTCTCAAAGGGCGCGACCGCACGAGGGAGGTGAAGGTCGTGGGAGGCGCGACGGTTGACGGAATTAAGTGAAGTTACATCCACGCGTCGGCATGGCGTGTGAACAGGCAGAAGCTATACCGTCAGGCCTATGATATGGGTCTAGTAGACATGACATCTAGTGGGTCCCGCATAGTTCTCGAGAACTCTTTGGGGGCTTGCAGCCGTTTATCCACTAGGCAAGCCAGCAACCCCACGTCGTTCGCACGCCCTACTCGACCCCGTCTTCTACCTCACAACAGTTCGCTCCCAGTCGTCCCGTCCTTTCACATTGTTCGCTCCCAGTTTTTGCGGGGTACAACAGTTCAACTTCTCCTAACCCTCCTCCAAAATCCATGGCCTCCCAAATCTCCATGGTCGCCGCTGAGTACCAGGTTAAAGCCATCACCGGCGATCAGTTCATCTTCATCTACACACGTGGATCCGCGACGGTGAAAGCATGGCTTGCTCGCTTCCTACACATGTTCAACAGTTCAACGGATGAGTGGGTCGCTGGGCTAGATGTTGAGTACACCACAATCCTAGGACGAGAGAAGGATCTAAAGGACGAAGAGAGGAAGAAGCCCGTCGTGATCTAGGTTTGCATACATAACGTTTGCTTGGTCTACCACATATGCCATGCCGACGTTGAGTGCCAGGATTTTAAGAACTTCCTCAAGGACAAAAGAGTGAAATTCGTTACTGTAGGCTTTAAGAACGACAAAGAAGTCCTGCGTCGGATAGGTCTCGTTGTAGGCCAGCCCTTCGATCTCCAGAAGGCAAGCCTGGTATCCTCCTCTCAACCTTCAACGCTGACCCTGGCAGCAGCCATGATTGATCCTTCGTACGCTAAACTGAAGAAACCTCATCACGAGTTTCATCATGCATGGGATTCAAAGACATTAGATGAAGATCACATCCTGTACGTAGCAATGGATGCCTACCTTTGTTTAAATATCTACATGGGTTGGATGAAGAAGCAGAGCACAGTGTCCGGTTCAAGCAAAGAACCGTCGGCGAAGAGAAAGAGGAAGAGGGATGAGGACGAAGTCGAGGACGTGGACTCGGACTCCGAGTAGGTGGCAGTGTCGTCGCTCATGCTGGTTCTACTGCAGTGTCAAGCTGACTAGTTGCTTAGTTTATTTTCAAGGGTGTGTTGTGCTGAGGCCCCAGCAGAACTATGTTTATGTTCTTTCTCGTTATTTGAACTATTTAGTACGTAGAGTAGTACTAGTACTATGTCTTACTACTGTTCTTCTTGTAGTTGGTACTACTGCTCATACCTTCGTGTTCCCACTGTACTTAATACGTTCGTACTAGTAGTATAATTTGGGTCAGTCGATTTGTGAAAGAAGTTCGACGGAGCGAAGGAAGAAGACGGCAGAAGAGGTGGAAGAAGCCCTTCTAGCCATCCATGTTGCATCAAACGGCTCACATGAGTCGACTGACCCAAATTGCTCCTTCAGATTGCAGGATCCACGTGGCATTCAAGGTCTCAAAGGTAGATTCCACGTCCGCACCCGGTTTGCGGACTCGACGCGCGCGCGACCGGCTTCCGCCGCGACAGCCACCATGCGCGCCTCCTCCGCGCGGGCGGAGACGACAATGACACGCTAGTTCCTCCTCGCTGGCGTGCTGGAGCACGCGCTTGTCCTCCTCTTCGTACGCTGCGTGCATAGACACAGCTCCACCAGATGCTCACGTGCTTGGCAGCGTGGCGGCATGGCGAGTAGGGACTGCAGACAACGTGAGCGGGCAAGCCTTCGGCTTCATGGCACAGGGATGGCGGCGACACGGCGGTGATGGGCGAGAAGTTGTTAGCCAGAGCAGGCGGGCGCCGGCATGCGCAACGGCAGCAGCGGCATATTGATGAGTGCGCGTATGGGAGCTTACTTTAGTTTTATATGAGGTTGGTCAAACTTAAAAGAAAACCGTACTAGTACACGTAAACATTAGACTTAGGCAGCGCTTTCTTTTAAGTTAGTACCACATCCACGATATGGAATCCTGTGCAAGCGCGTGAACCGCGGCCGTGCGGTCGATCGAACGGTGCGTCACAGTGTCGCGCTCGAAGGACATCCACCGAACATTTTTGTGTGTGTGAAATCAATCCTCGAATATTACTCAACTTTTTTTTCCTGGGAAAGTTCTTGACGCTGCAATATTTCCATATATTTGAATTTAGCTCCAGTTTGTGTTTATTTGGATTTGGACGTTTTAGGTGCGCCCTAGTTTTTTTTAATACTTATTTTGTGTGTGTGACTGAGAGAGAACGTGTGTATGTGTCCATATGTCTGTTGTGGCGGAAGGGCAATGTGGAGACAGTGTGCATGTGATACAGACATAGAGAGGTGTGAATGTGCAAACGATCATGCATGAGTGAGAAATAGACAGATGTCGATACATTGTGTATACATGAGAGAACAGTCTTCTAGTTTACTTGTGTGTGTGTGTGTGAGAGAGAGAGAGAGAGAGGGAGGGAGGGAGAGAGAGGAGCATCCATAACACAACAATCATCTCTCTCGATTCGCCCGTCCCTCGCACGATCTCATGCAACATATGCATCAACACGCACATTTTGACACCCTCACTCGGCCCCTGCCCACCTCAAGGCCCGCGCAATCTCTTCGTGAATACCCATTTCTCTCCTTAGGTTTGTTTTTGCTCAATATCTGACACACACACACACACGCACGCACGCAGCACAACACACACACACACTCCCCCGAGCACACAATTCATCCCCATCCAAGGTTATACGGCGACCACTCTCGCTTGTGCTTCTTTGCACCCCAACATGCACAACACCTCAATCTTCAAAGAGGGCATCGAGCAGATCGAAGACGGCGACCACACC